>NW_026600302.1:142500-265692 GCF_029448725.1 Salvelinus fontinalis | reverse complement strand
AATCATATTTCAAAAAGGCAAGCTATGAAAAACAGCATGGAGAGAGAGAGAAAGAGAGAACGACGAGAGAGAGAGAGAAAGAAAGCTAGAGAGATGAGAGAGACGAGAGAAAGAGAGCAAAAGAGCAAATAAGAAAAAGTTAGAGAGAGGAGAAAAAACATAAAATGTCTTCTTCTTCCCAGCATTTATCCCAAATCAAACAGCCCGAGTGAAAAGAGCAGACCAAATCAAATGCACTTAAACCACACAGCCCAAATCAAACACCCAATGAAGCACCCTTAGTCTCCTCATTCACTTCACATACACCATAATACAGAAACAAGGCCTTTACCAGCGCTAAAAACACCACAGAGGAAGAAAGTGCAAACTAGGAAAGAGATACAGTACAGTCATCCAACATATCTCTCTCTCTCTCTCTCTCTCTCTCTCTCTCTCTCTCTCTCTCTCTCTCTCTCTCTCTCCTTCTCTGTCTCTCGTCTCTGTCTCTGTCTCTTGTCTCTGTCTCTGTCTCGTCTCTGTCTCTGTCTCTGTCTCTGTCTCTGTCTCTGTCTCTCTCTCTCTCTCGCTCTCTCTCTCTGCTTTCTCTCTCTCTGCTCTCTCTCCCCTTCTCTCTCTCTGTCTATCTCACTCTCCCTTTCTCTCTCTCTCCCTCTTTCTCTCTCTCTTCTCTCTCTCTCTCTCTCTCTCTCCTCTCTCTCTCTCTCTCTCTCTCTCTCTCTCTCTCTTCTCCTCTCTCTCTCTCTCTCTCTCTCTCTCTCTCTCTCTCTCTCTCTCTCTCTCTCTGACTGACTGACTGACGGTAACAGTCATCCTTAACCAACTCTGGGATGTGAGCGCCTGATGATTATAAAGAGGGATTTGTGTAAAAAAGACATTTAGTAACCCAGGACAGAGGAAAAAATGATAATGAGGGAGAGTGAAAATGAGGTAAAATATCTTATGAAAATGACAAACTAGAATGAGTAATTCCTAAACTGAAATTGTATTCCAAAAGCAGGTACATCATGTACATCAGATGACTTGTTTCCGAGCCTCAGCTTTTGGATGAAAAGTTATTTGGTACATATTTGCATCCGACAATGTTTGTCCTGTGTTGACCTTGTTATAAGCCATAGGCCTAGTCATTGAAAACGATGAAGACAGAGTGTCATCCATCATGGATGAAGTGTTGTAACGCTCGTTGATTGAATGAGGAGACCAAGGCGCAGCGTGGTAGGCGTACATCGTAACTTTATTGATGACACCAAACAAAATAACAAAGTCAAAAAACGAAAGCGCACAGTTCTGTAAGGCTAAGAAACTAAACAGAAAACAAGATCCCACAAAACCCAAAAGGAAAATGACAACTTATATATGATACCCAAACAGAGACAATTATAGACAGCTGCCTCTGATTGGGAACCACACTCGGCCAAAAACAAAGAAATAGAAATAGGTCAGGGTCAAACCTAACCAAACATAGAGAATACTAAGGATCTCTAAGGTCAGGGCGTGACAAGTGTACTGTCTGTGTGAGACTGAAGGAGGTTAAGTGCAGAGCAGCAGTCCCTGGAGTAGCTTTGGACAAGAGACACTTTTCCCAGAAGTCTCAGTGCCATGTGAAAGCACACAGGTGTACACACACACAAACACACACACACACACACACACACACACACACACACACACACACACACACACACACACACACACACACACACACACACACACACACACACACACACACACACACACACACACACACACACACACACACACACACGTAAAATTATTTCATACACTGTTAATGATGTCATAAGGGACAAGGGAGTAGCCAGTGGAAGTGGGTTTCTTGGGGTGATTGACCTGTTGAGTAGTGACTCAGCAGGGCTTCAAGCAGTGGGAACGTTTGTTATTGATGACTCCAGAACAACAATGACTGTCAGTCACATGGAGTTAAGAAGGGAGAGAGGTGAGGGGCCCTGGGGAAAATGGTGCTCTGGGTTCTAAAAGGCCATTAGCAGTAGCACACACCAATCATACACACTCCTCATATAAAGACAGCAGAAACTGTTCCCTTCAGTGAAGAACCCAGATATGTACTCTCTGATTGTCTTTTCACTCATATCTCTTTCCTCTTGTGCTCCTTCCTGCTTTCTACACCGTCTCTTCTCCTCTGAGATTGTTCTTGAACCTCACTATCAATCATCATGGAAGGTTTCACAGTGAAACGGAAGCGTTTACTGACAGTGTGAGGTATTAGATGAAGTGTTATTCTCACATCCACAACGCTTCCATGACACAAATAAAACCAATCTTATCTTCTCAATCTCTCACATCCTGCCAGTCATCTCTGGCTGACTCCAAACTCTTATTAACCCAAGAGTCAACAGCTACAAAGTCAACTGCCTATGAAATTAGGTCGTAAATTCAATCTGCATTCTACCAACATCAACCTCTCTGAATGTAACAAATAGGACTGTACGCGTCTAATGTACTGGGGCTAATATGTTTACGTTTATTCTCTCTGTTGTTGTTATTGCTGCTCAACGGGAGAAAGTGTGGGCAGAAGCAAGTGTTGCAGAGAGCAACGCGTATTTTGACTCAGTCTAACGCCCCTCTTTCATCAAAAGCTCCACAACACCACCCCATTCTAATTACAACACCACAGAGCTGTGCACAAATTTGTTCCAAGTTAAATGACGCATTTCATCCACAAAATTACAAAACCTGCTAACGTTGTTATTTCTTCAACAAGAAAACCCCCACGCCTCCCTTCTCTCCTTCACCCAGTATCAGAGACTCTGCCCCCTCACCCCTCCCTTCTCTCCTTCACCCAGTATCAGAGACTCTGCCCCCCAACCCCTCCCTTCTCTCCTTCACCCAGTATCACAGACTCTGCCCCCCCACCCCTCCCTTCTCTCCTTCACCCAGTATCACAGACTCTGCCCCTTCACCCCTAACAGCTACAGTACACAGTTAGTGATTTTCCAATCTTCATTAAATACATGGTCATTATTAACAACACATTTATTAACACCAGAGGAGAGAGAGAGAGCGAGAGAGAGAGCGAGAGAGAGAGCGAGAGAGAGAGCGAGAGAGAGAGAGAGAGCGAGAGAGAGGAGAGAGCGAGAGAGAGAGAGAGAGAGAGAGAGAGAGAGAGAGAGAGAGAGAGAGAGAGAGAGAGAGAGAGAGAGAGAGAGAGAGAGAGAGAGAGAGAGAGAGAGAGAGAGAGAGAGAGAGAGAGAGAGAGATTCGCTGTGTTGTGATTACAATTACAGGCCACAGCATACCCAGCTTCTCACACACATCAGGGGAGAGTGGAGGAAACACACACACACACGTAGGCAAGCTGGCACACAACACACTAATCACCATCCTGATGGGGGGGTGCTGACAAAAATTGCCCGCACTACAGATGCTATATAGGCCCGCTAATTCAGGACTAGTAAAGGTCCAGTGCACCATATTTCTATTTCGCAATTTATTCATATTTTTCAAAGGGTGCTGCAGCACCCTCAGCACCCCTACTTCCTTCAGTGGTAGTCAGGCCCCAGGGTGAGAAGAAGGAGTGATAGTTAGGCCACAGGGTGAGATGAAGGAGTGATAGTCAGGCCCCTGGGTGAGATGAAGGAGTGATAGGCAGGGCGCAGGGTGTGATGAACGAGTGATAGTTAGGCCCCAGGGTGAGATGAAGGAGTGATAGTCAGGCCCCAGGGTGAGATGAAGGAGTGATAGCCAGGCCCCAGGGTGTGATGAAGGAGTGATAGCCAGGCCCCAGGGTGAGATGAAGGAGTGATAGTCAGGCCCCAGGGTGAGATGAAGGAGTGATAGTTAGGCCACAGGGTGAGATGAAGGAGTGATAGGCAGGGCGCAGGGTGAGATGAACGAGTGATAGTCAGGCCCCAGGGTGAGATGAAGGAGTGATAGGCAGGGCGCAGGGTGAGATGAATGAGTGATAGCTAGGCCCCAAGGTGAGATGGAGTGATAGCCAGGCCCCAGGGTGAGATGAAGGAGTGATAGCTGGCCCCAGGGTGAGATGAAGGAGAGATAGCTAGGCCCCAGGGTGAGATGAAGGAGTGATAGTCAGGCCCCAGGGTGAGATGAAGGAGTGATAGTCAGGCCCCAGGGTGAGATGAAGGAGTGATAGCCAGGCCCCAGGGTGTGATGAAGGAGTGATAGCCAGGCCCCAGGGTGAGATGAAGGAGTGATAGTCAGGCCCCAGGGTGAGATGAAGGAGTGATAACCAGGCCCCAGGGTGAGATGAAGGAGTGATAGGCAGGGCGCAGGGTGAGATGAACGAGTGATAGCCAGGCCCCAGGGTGAGATGAAGGAGTGATAGGCAGGCCCCAGGGTGAGATGAAGGAGTGATAGTCAGGCCCCAGGGTGAGATGAAGGAGTGATAGGCAGGGCGCAGGGTGAGATGAACGAGTGATAGCCAGGCCCCAGGGTGAGATGAAGGAGTGATAGCCAGGCCCCAGGGTGAGATGAAGGAGTGATAGTCAGGCCCCAGGGTGAGATGAAGGAGTGATAGGCAGGGCGCAGGGTGAGATGAACGAGTGATAGCCAGGCCCCAGGGTGAGATGAAGGAGTGATAGGCAGGGCGCAGGGTGAGATGAACGAGTGATAGCCAGGCCCCAGGGTGAGATGAAGGAGTGATAGGCAGGGCGCAGGGTGAGATGAACGAGTGATAGCCAGGCCCCAGAGTGAGATGAAGGAGTGATAGGCAGTGATAGTCAGGCCCCAGGGTAAGATGAAGGGTGAGATGCACATTTGTGGCCTGCTGGAGGTCATTTTGCAGGGCGCTGGCAGTGCACCTCCTTGCACAAAGGCGGAGGTAGCGGTCCTGCTGCTGGGTTGTTGCCCTCCTACAGCCTCCTCCACGTCTCCTGATGTACTGGCCTGTCTCCTGGTAGCGCCTCCATGCTCTGGACACTACGCTGACAGACACAGCAAACCTTTTTGCCACAGCTCGCATTGATGTGCCATCCTGGATGAACTGCACTACCTGAGCCACTTGTGTGGGTTGTAGACTCCGTCTCATGCTACCACTAGAGTGAAAGCACCGCCAGCATTCAAAAGTGACCAAAACATCAGCCAGGAAGCATAGGAACTGAGAAGTGGTCTGTGGTCACCACCTGCAGAATCACTCCTTTTTTGGGGGTGTCTTGCTAATTGCCTATAATTTCCACCTTTTGTCTATTCCATTTGCACAACAGCATGTGAAATTTATTGTCAATCAGTGTTGCTTCCTAAGTGGACAGTTTGATTTCACAGAAGTGTGATTGACTTGGAGTTACATTGTGTTGTTTAAGTGTTCCCTTTATTTTTTTGAGCAGTGTATAATGTACTTTACTGTCCTATCAACATTAAAATTAGGCAAGAACATTATCAATGATGTCCCTCCTCAAACAAATGTACATTTTGGTCATTTAACAGACTCACTTATCCAGAGTGACTTACAGCAGCGAGGGCATACATTTACACACTTTTTCATAGTGATGCCCACGGGAATTGAACCCACAACCCTGGCAAACACCATGCTCTACCATCTGAGCCACACAGGAACTTGAAAACCACATTAAAATCTACCACATGAAAACACTTGCTATTAATATTGATATATGGATGGATAGATACATTTAAAGACCACCAAGATCATACCTCACATTGATTATCATCATCTTCATCTTCTTCATCATCCTCATCAACAGCACAGACCAACAGAGAGAGAAAGCCTTCAAAACATTTTCAACACCACAGTAAGACGGCCCTTTGATGAAGACCGCAGGGCAGACATGATTACATGTGACAAATCAACACCTACAGTAGCATGCCTTTAATGAAGACGGCAGAGCAGACATGATTACATGTGACAAATCAACACCTAGCATGCTGTCCATGTAGCATAGCGGAGTGTGGAGATGAAACTCCCTGAGGTGTGATGTGTCACCACTGGTATGCTGTGTGCCAGCGTTCCCCAGACTTTATCATTCCACTGAACCAACACCTCTCCCACCGCCACACCATCTCTCATCCTCCCAATCACATCACATCCTCCAATCCAAACAACTACATCTAAATCAGTTTCATTATGGCGAATCAGACTTTATTTTACTAGACTCTAAATTTAATCATGCTCACTTTTATGAGCCAATTCATATCTTTTCATCACAGGTTGTTCACCTCTCTGTCTCTCCGGCGCCTCTGTGACGGATGGTAAGTAACCAGAGGAAAGAAAGTGTTTATTCTGTGGGTCACAACGACAGTCAGACAGGAAATGGAGGTGAACAGCTAAAACACTTGGTGGCAGCAGTGGGATCCAGGTCTTACAGAGGAAGTGGTGCATGATTTCTAAGTATGTTCTTATATAAGCGCGAAAGGCATTTCATGTGCTTTAAGACACAGAAATGTGTGAGAGTTACATATGCTATAGGTTGTTGGCCTTGCCTGAGGGGAATACAATTACTGCTGTAAAATGTATTTAGAATTTCTCTTCGAGGCAATGTCAGATTTTGTCTGGACAGTTTATTCTGGGTGGGTGTACAGAAAGAAGTGAAACTTTCCAATTTATAGCTCTCTTTGAGCCAAGTGTTGTTTTGGGTCATCAGTGACGTACTTCAGTTCAGATACAGAAAAAGTCCTAAATACTTGCTGGGCTTATAATGGAATCATTAATGTATGCATGAGTCACGTAAAGATAGAATAGAAACTTGCAGCAACTTGAGCAGATGAGCACACGATTATCCAGACAAATTGTTGAATCCAAGCGTCAGTGAGTTACATTTTTTTTGTCATCTTCACCAGAGTTGATAAACAGCAGTCTGCAGTGTTTAGCAAGCTTCTTATTGGCTGTGGGGCTCAGTCAGAGCAGGCAATGGGAGAAGTGGAAGAGGTCAAGGCTTCTGTTACAGAAATTAAAGAATGACGACGGGGTGGATTGTGTGAACACAAGAAGGGTAATGGAAGGGAGAGGAGACAGGCTAAAGGACGTATGATGTGGGGAAACAGAATGGGTTTCAGATGTGGGAAAACAGAACAGAGACAAAGAGTGCTTTTAGGAGAACTGAAGGTGAACTCAAGGCAACCTCATCTTAAAATACCACCAGCCATTAGGCAAATTAACTTCTTATGGCTGGGGGTATTGAGTAGCGTGGATGAAAAGGTGCCCAGAGTAAACTGCCTGCTACTCAGGCTCAGAGGCTAACATATACATATTATTAGTAGATTTGGATAGAAAACACTCTGAAGTTTCTAAAACTATTTGAATGATGTCTGTGAGTATAACAGAACTCATATGGCAGGGAAAAACCTGAGAAACAATTCAACCAGGAAGTGGGAAATCTGAGGTTTGTAGGTTTGCCTATCCAATATACAGTGGGATATTGGTAATTTTGCACTTCCTAAGGCTTCCACTAGATGTCAACAGTCTTTAGAACCTTGTTTGATGCTTCTACTGTGAAGAATGAGGGAAGGAGAGCTCTGAGTCAGGTGTCTGGCATGAGCTGAACATGCGCACTCACGTGAGATCGACCTGCTTTCCATCGCATTTCTGAAGACAAAGGAATTCTCCGGTTGAAACATTATTGAAGATTTATGTTAAAAACATCCTAAAGATTGATTCTATACATCGTTTGACATGTTTCTACGAACTGTAATGGAATTGTTTGACTTTTCGTCTGACCTGCGCGTCATGAATGTGGATTACTGGACTGAACGCGCGAACAAAATGAAGGTATTTGGACATAAATTATGGACTATATCGAACAAAACAAACATTTATTGTGGAACTGGGATTCCTGGGAGTGCATTCTGATGAAGATCATCAAAGGTAAGTGAATATTTATAATGCTATTTCTGACTTCTGTTGACTACACAACATGGTGGATTTCTTTATGGCTTATTTGGGCTTATAGCATGATTATAGCATGGTGTGCTTATTCCGTAAAGTTTTTTAAAAATCTGACACAGCGGTTGCATTAAGGAGAAGTTTATCTAAAGTTCCATGTTTAATACTTGTACCTTTTATCAATGTTTATTATGAGTATTTCTGTAAATTGATGTGGCTCTCTGCAAAATCACCGGATGTTTTGGAGGCAAAACATTACTGAACATAACGCCCCAATGTAAACTAAGATTTTTGGATATAAATATGAACTTTATCGAACAAAACATACATGTATTGTGTAACATGAAGTCCTTTGAGTGTCATCTGATGAAGATCATCAGGTTAGTGGTTAATTCTATCTCTATTTCTGATTTTTGTGACTCCTCTCTTTGGCTGGAAAAATGGCTGTGTTTTTCTGTGACTTGGCTCTGACCTAACATAATCATTTGTGGTGCTTTCGCCGAAAAACCTATTTGAAATCAGACACTGTGGTGGGATTAACAAGAAGTGTATCTTTAAAATGGTGTAAAATACTTGTATGTCTGAGGAATTTTAATTATGAGATTTCTGTTGTTTTGAATTTGGCGCCCTGCACTTTCACTGGCTGTTGTCATATCGATCCTGTTAACGGGATCGCAGCCATAAGAAGTTTAAGAGATGACTAAAGGGAGGGAGGGATGGAGGGAGGGAGGGAGGGAGGGAGGGAGGGAGGGAGGGAGGAAGGGAGAAAAGATGGGTAGGATTTAAGAGCCTTACATCTAGCAGAAGTCAAACTACTAGTGATTGGGTTTAGATGTTATCATTGGGTCTTAGTCTGGCTACCACAGGAGTTCATGGCTCGCCAATCTAATGTGTGTGACTTTGTATAACTGCTTACACGTCCGTTTTTCCTTTGCTACAGCACGCCAGAAGAAATGGCAGCAGTTTTACGGGCGCCCAACCAATTGTGCTATTATTATTATTTTTTTTGCGTTATTAGTAACTTATTTTGTACATAATGTTTCTGCAACCGTATCTTACGGCAAACAAGAGCTTCTGGATATCAGGACAGTGATCACTCACCTTGGATTAGACAAAGATTTTTTCTACAACAAGCAGGACGCACAAGACATTCTCCAAACACCCGACAGGGCCGACATCCACGTTATTTGCTAGAGGAAGAGACGCAGGTACAGAGGACAGAGAGCCGGATGCCTCATTAGGACCCGCAGAAGGTGAGTGGGAAAGCTGCCGTTACCGTCAATATTACTTGCCAACATGCAATCATTGGACAGTAAATTAGACGAGGTACGATCACGAATATTCTACCAACGGGACATCAAAAACTGTAATATCCTATGTTTCACGGAATCATGGGTGAATGACGACACGGATATTCAGCTAGCGGGATATACGCTGCACCGGCAAGATAGAACAGCACACTCCGGTAAGACGAGGGGGGGCGGTCTGTGCATAAAATCAGATGGTGCACAAAATCGAAGGAAGTCTCTAGATTCTGCTCGTCTGAAGTAGAGTATATTGTGATAAATTGCAGGCCACACTACTTGCCAGAAGCCATGGATTACAGGAAACATTTGTACTAAGCTAAAGGGTAGAGCTGCCGCCTTCAAGGTGCGGGACTCTAACCCGGAAGCTTATAAGAAATCCTGTTATGCCCTGCGACGAACAATCAAACAGGCAAAGCGTCAATACAGGGCGAAGATTGAATCATTCTACACCAGCTCCGAAGCTCGTCTTATGCGGAAAGTGTCACGTTCCTGACCTATTCATGTTAGTTTGTTATGTGTGTTAGTTGGTCAGGACGTGAGGTTGGGTGGGCATTCTATGTTTTCTGTTTCTGTGTTGGTTTTGGGTTGCCTGGTATGGCTCTTAATTAGAGGCAGGTGTTTGGCGTTCCTCTAATTAAGAGTCATATTTAGGTAGGCGTTGTCACAGTGTTCGTTGTGGGTAATTGTCTTCCGTGTCTGTGTAATTGTTTGCACCATACGGGACTGTATACGGTTTGTTCGGTTTGTGTAGTCTAAATGTCCTATTCGTGCGTTCTTCTTGTTTTATGTAAGTTCGTCGTATAGGTCTGTCTTCACCGTTTTGTTGTTTTGTTAGTTTATACAAGTTCGTGTCTTTGTTAAATAAATATGTGTTCAAACTTCGCTGCGCCTTGGTTCCCTCAATACTCCTCCTTTTCGGTCGAAGAGGAGGAGGACCGCCGTTACAGAAAGGCTTGCAAACTATTACAGACTACAAAGGGAAGCACAACCGCGAGCTGCCCAGTGACAAGAGCCTACCAGACGAGCTAAATCACTTCTGTGCTCGCGTCGAGGCAAGCAACACTGAAACATGCATGAGAGCATCAGCGGTTCCGGACAACTGTGTGATCACGCTCTCCGTAGCCGACGTGAGTAAGACCTTTAAACAGGTCAACATTCACAAGGCTGCAGGGCCAGGCGGATTACCAGGACGTGTGCTCCGGGCATGTGCTGACCGACTGGCAGGTGTCTTCACTGACATTTTCAACATGTCCCTGATTGAGTCTGTAATACCAACATGTTTCAAGCATACCACCATTGTCCCTGTGCCCAAGAACACAAAGGCAACCTGCCTAAATGACTACAGACCCGTAGCACTCATGACCTTAGCCATGAAGTGCTTTGAAAGGCTGGTAATGGCTCACATCAACACCATTATCCCAGAAACCCTAGACCCACTCCAGTTTGCATACCACCCAAACAGATCCACAGATGATGCAATCTCTATTGCACTCCACACTGCCCTTTCACACCTGGACAAAAGGAACACCTATGTGAGAATGCTATTCATTGACTACAGCTGAGCGTTCAGCACCATAGTACCATCAAAGTTCATCACTAAGCTAAGGATCCTGGGACTAAACACCCCCCTCTGCAACTGGATCCTGAACTTCCTGACGGGCCGCCCCCAGGTTGTGAGGGTAGGTAGCAAAACATCCTCAACACTGAAGCCCCCCAGGGGTGCGTGCTCAGTCCCCACCTGTACTCCCTGTACACCCACGACTGCATGGCCAGGCACGACTCCAACACCATCATTAAGTTTGCTGACGACACAACAGTGGTAGGCCTGATCACCGACAACGACGAGACAGCCTATAGGGAGGAGGTCAGAGACCTGGCCGGGTGGTGCCAGAATAACAACCTATCCATCAACGTAACCAAGACTAAGGAGATGATTGTGGACTACAGGAAAAGGACCACCGAGCACGTCCCCATTCTCATCGACGGGGCTGTAGTGGAGCAGGATGAGAGCTTCAAATTCCTTGGTGTCCACATCAACAACAAACTAGAATAGTCCAAACACACCAAGACAGTCGTGAAGAGGGCACGACAAAGCCTATTCCCCCTCAGGAAACTAAAAAGATTTGGCATGCGTCCTGAGATCCTCAAAAGGTTCTACAGTTGCAACATCTAGAGCTTCCTGACTGGTTGCATAACTGCCTGGTACGGCAATTGCTCGGCCTCCGACCACAAGGCACTACAAAGGGTAGTGCATACGGCCCAGTACATCACTGGGGCAAAGCTGCCTGCTATCCAGGACCTCTACACCAGGCGGTGTCAGAGGAAGGCCCTAAAAATTGTCAAAGACCCCAGCCACCCCAGTCATAGACTGTTCTCTCTACTACCGTATGGCAAGTGGTACCAGAGTGCCAAGTCTAGGACAAAAAGGCTTCTCAACAGTTTTTACCCCCAAGCCATAAGACTCCTGAACAGGTAATCAAATGGCTACCCGGACTATTTGCATTGTGTGCCTCCCCAACCCCTCTTTACACTGCTGCTGCTCTCTGTTTATCATATATGCATCGTCACTTTATCGATACATTCATGTACATACTACCTCAATTGGCCCGACCAACCAGTGCTCCGGCACATTGGCTAAATGGGCTATCTGCATTGTGTCCCGCCACCCATCACCTGCCAATCCCTCTTTTACACTACTGCTACTCTCTGTTCATCATATATGCATAGTCACTTTAACTATATCTACATGTACATACTACCTCAATCAGCCTGACTAACCGGTGTCTGTATATAGCCTCGCTACTTTTATAGCCTCGCTACTGTATATAGTCCCGCTACTGTATATAGTCCCGCTACTGTATATAGTCCCGCTGCTGTTTTTTTCCACTGTCTTTTTACTGTTGTTTTTATTTCTTTACTTACCTATTACCTACCTACCTACCAATTGTTCACCTAATACCTTTTTTTGCACTATTGGTTAGAGCCTGTAAGTAAGCATTTCACTGTAAGGTGTATACACGAATACATGTTGTATTGGGCGTACGTGACAAATAAACTTTGATTTGATTTGATTAGCTTAAACATCCACACATACACACAGAAACACCAACACGTTGATACAAATGTTTTTATTCTGAGCAGAATTCACAGCTGCACGTCTGAGGATGCATAAGGATGCATTTGTTCCTTAAACCAACTGATGCTGACTCACCGAAACCAGCCCCATCCAGCGCCAAACATCCCAGGCTCATTTGTTGATTGTTGCTTTTCCTCTGAGGCCTCTCCTGTCTATTGAGCTATAGGACCTGTTTGTTTGGCGCTGAGCTCCACCAGTACAGTACCATTCTTAACTCTCTGATTGATCACATTACAGTTAATTAAATATCGGCAGATCGCTCCAGTCCAAGGCTTGGCCATTAAAGTTTACAAGCTGGACACATTTATCACTTCCTGTTGGACACATTCATCACTTCCTGTGTCTCTTTTATCACACCGACTCATCGCCGCTTCCCGTGTTTCAAACAGCAGTTGATAAACGCCAAACCAGTCATCTTCTCCTGTCACGCCCTGACCATAGAGAGCTTTTTATTCTCTATGTTGGTTAGGTCGGGGTGTGACTAGGGTGGGTTATCTAGGTGATTATATATCTATGTTGGCCTGGTATGGTTCCCAATCAGAGGCAGCTGTTTATCGTTGTCTCTGATTGGGGATCATATTTAGCCAGCCATTTCCCCATTGTGCTTTGTGGGATCTTGACTATGTATAGTTGCCTGTGAGGACTGTAGTAGCTTCACGTTTCGTTTTTTGATGTATTGTTTTCTTTGAGTTTCACTACCTAATAAAGAGGATGGAACCATACCACGCTGCATCTTGGTCCACTCATTATAACGATCGTGACATCTCCCTTCTTCACATCTCTTTCCATTATCTCTGCCTCTGCCTCTGCCTCTGCCTCTGCCTCTGCCTCTGTCTCTGTCTCTGTCTCTGTCTCTGTCTCTGTCTCTGTCTCTGTCTCTGTCCCTGCCTTTCATTTTAATGAAATTTGACAGCTCCAATGAAAGACTACGCGGTGCGGTAAAGCACAGGCCCTTTTCAGTTATTCTTTCGTCCACTTGTAACTGTCAGGATGTGAAAGGGGATCAGGCAAGGGGAGAATGACAGGGATGAACCAGCAGTGTAGAGGATAAATACAACACACACAGACGTTCCCTGAGAGAGGTGTTGTGACACTAATAAACTCCCATAATGCCGATGGACAGGATAATGTTCTGTGCCTGTCAATAATGCAAAACACTCCCCTATTTTTAGCCAGGACTTAGTGTGCTCCGATGATCCCAAGGGTCATTTGAAAGGACAGTGGAAGAGACCAACTAAACACATTGGGGGTGTGCACGTTGTTGCCCACTTGGGTAGATATACTGTAATGCATTACAAATGCATTCAGTTTCACAAGCCAAAATAAAAGACAACAAGTAAATGACCTCTGGGCAAATGCAAGGCGCCTCCTGAAAACGAGAGGTCCTGTTTATTTGGGGAACAGAGCCCAGAGGTGGTGAAAGTATAGTTAAAAGCCAGACTGTGATTTAACACAGCAGATAAAACACTCAGACACTTGATGATTACTTAGCAAAGAGGGCTCCTTCCTATAAATGATTCTGCTTTCTGCAGGGTGAGATGGTAAGCTAGTCTGGAGATAGGACCTCTTTCTGCAGAGTGAGATGGTAAGCTAGTCTGGAGATAGGACCTCTTTCTGCAGGGTGAGATGGTAAGCTAGTCTGGAGATAGGACCTCTTTCTGCAGGGTGAGATGGTAAGCTAGACTGGAGATAGGACCTCTTTCTGCAGGGTGAGACGGGAAGCTAGTCTGGAGATAGAACCTCTTTCTGCAGGGTGAGATGGTAAGCTAGACTGGAGATAGGACCTCTTTCTGCAGGGTGAGACGGGAAGCTAGTCTGGAGATAGAACCTCTTTCTGCAGGGTGAGATGGGAAGCTAGTCTGGAGATAGAACCTCTTTCTGCAGGGTGAGATGGGAAGCTAGTCTGGAGATAGGATCTCTTTCTGCAGAGTGAGATGGGAAGCTAGTCTGGAGATAGGACCTCTTTCTGCAGGGTGAGATGGGAAGCTAGTCTGGGGATAGGACCTCTTTCTGCAGGGTGAGATGGTAAGCTAGTCTGGAGATAAGACCTCTTTCTGCAGGGTGAGATGGGAAGCTAGTCTGGAGATAGGACCTCTTTCTGCAGGGTGAGATGGTAAGCTAGTCTGGAGATAAGACCTCTTTATGCAGGGTGAGATGGGAAGCTAGTCTGGAGATAGGACCTCTTTCTGCAGGGCGAGATGGGAAGCTAGTCTGGAGATAGGACCTCTTTCTGCAGGGTGAGATGGTAAGCTAGTCTGGAGATAAGACCTCTTTCTGCAGGGTGAGATGGGAAGCTAGTCTGGAGATAGGACCTCTTTCTGCAGGGTGAGATGGTAAGCTAGTCTGGAGATAAGACCTCTTTCTGCAGGGTGAGATTGGGAGCTAGTCTGGAGATAGGACCTCTTTCTGCAGGGCGAGATGGGAAGCTAGTCTGGAGATAGGACCTCTTTCTGCAGGGTGAGATGGGAAGCTAGTCTGGAGATAAAACCATTTTTTTTCCATCAGGCTCTTTAGAGACCAAACCTCGGGACAAGGCCCCTTTTGAGAGAGTGAAATCATGTCTTAATGTTCCTCGGGCACTCTCCGACAGAACCTCAATATCGCTAAAGTACCCTGTATCATCAGGTGAGGCTTTTTACGATGGGTACATTAGTCTAGAGTATGGCAGAGTGACATCAGCCCGAGGACTCAACCTGTCTTGGCTTATATTAATGGGAGAGGTAGTTTTATGACGACAGTGGCCCTGGCCACATAAAAGGGTCACACCAATAACAGGATGAGCGTCTGTCTCCACTGACCCAGAAAGAGGTCCAAATCAATGAAAACATTTCTGTAACTTATGACAAAGGAAGTCCATTGTCTGTTTATTTGGAGCAAAACAGAGTTGAAGAGTTGTTCTTTTGTAAAATGTTTTCACTATCTTTTTCAGTCCAGCAGCTGAACCAATAAGATGTCTGTATTTTCTATTTTATTTCCTGTTCACCATACTTGTTTCATCATCTGTGTATTTGGATGATTCACTCAAGGCAAAATATATCAGAACTTTCGGAATGATGGTAGGCGGAAATAAGACTTATAGTAAGCCAGATCACACTGGGACACTTTTGGGAGGAAGTCAAACTTCAGTATCCTCTCTAAGCTCAGGGCTCATGAATTACTTAGAGAGAGGGAAAACCCACACAGTAGCTACATCTGGATTACGCAATACATTTTCTCACTGAGATTGCGTCATTACAGTGCTTATAGCTTCTTAATGTTGAATAAGCTCATCACACAAGGGATTCACACAACACAACTACTGCATAAGACATCGTGACACACTAGAGCTCCAGTCACCTGCATATCGATCTTATTATCATCACACTGATTAATGAGCGATTACACTCCTCGTTGCAATTAACATATTGAATTAAAGAAATCCTTCGTAATGCAGGTGGCGCTTATTATCGCTGCGGTCCTGACCTCTCATAACACTGGGAGCAGTCAGATGTAATTAATGTGAATAGATGCATTGCAGTAAAGGAGCTTTTTGGATGCCTGGGGTGGACTACAAAGTAGACACTGACAGCAGCAGTGACAATGCAGAAGCAGTGATGAGGGAGGGCCGAGGCACAGAGTCAGATGCAGAGAGGTTTTAAATATGAATGGAGAAATCACAACTCATTTCACACACATCTTTACAGACACATCATGCCAGGCTGCAGGCACTCAACGTCTGCCCTCAATCACTCTAGTGATAAACACCTTCACATGGAGTCAGACGCTACTCTCTCCCTGGACTCAGAGAGAGAGAGGCAAAAATAGGGAAGAGGAGAGGGGTAGGGGAGAGGGGGGAGGGAGGGAGATAGGGGGAGGGATAGAGGTAAGATGATACAACAAAATCTAAGAGGGAAGTCTCTCTCTCTAACACAGGAGGTTGGTGGCACCTTAATTGGGGAGGACGGGCTCGGGGTAATGACTGGAGCAGAATGAATTGGTTTCCATGTGTTTGATGCCATTCCATTTGCTCCGTTCCAGCCATTATTATAAACCGTCCTCCCCTCAGCTGCCTCCACTGCTCTCACAGTCTGTATCTCTGTCCGTCTCTATGTCTCTCCTCTCCACCCATTTCCTTCTCTCCTTCACCCTCTCCTCTATAACTCTGTCTCTCAGTCTTTAAATGTTAATGGCACTGAGTTCAACTAAGGTATGCTGTCCTGGTGCTGCTCCCGTTACAAGTGAAGGATGTCAAGTCCTGTACACCAACCTCCTCTGTAGTATATATAGATGGAACAGACATGTTGTTTTCTCTCTCTGACCTCAAGTATTTGGTCATAAGGGCAGCAGGTATCCTCAGGGTTAGAGCATTGGGTCAGTAACTGAAAAGTCACTGGTTCGAATAGAATAGCTGACAAGGTGAAAACAATCTGTTGCTGTGCCCTTGAGCAAGACCCTTTGCTCCAGGGACATATGTGTATGATTCCCACAACCTAACCCATGCATCCCCCACCCCTTTAACTACATCACCATCAAAGCCAGATAAATAATCACACGTATCACCGTACATCACCATTCTGTAACTGCATTTCCTATCACTCTAACCTAGAAGTAATAACTGTGTACCTAAACACATCTCACCCATCAAATATAAACAGCATGTCTAATTTATCTGCTTTGGTCCACCGACACATCATACCTGATCTGAGATCATTTAGACTCATCCTGTTATGACATGCCCAGTGATTCATAGTCATCATGTTATGACATGCCCAGAGATTCAGAGTCATCCTGTTATGACATGCCCAGTGATTCAGAGTCATCCTGTTATGACATGCCCAGTGATTCAGAGTCATCCTGTTATGACATGCCCAGTGATTCAGAGTCATCCTGTTATGACATGCCCAGTGATTCATAGTCATCATGTTATGACATGCCCAGTGATTCATTGTCATCCTGTTATGACATGCCCAGTGATTCAGAGTAATCCTGTTATGACATGCCCAGTGATTCAGAGTCTGTGTGCATGAACAAACATCGGCATATGCATGCATATGCACAGGCAAGCGCACACACACACACACACACACACACACACACACACACACACACACACACACACACACACACACACACACACACACACACACACACACACACACACACAGTTAGAGGCCGGAAATGGTAGGTGCCAATACATTTTATTAGGCTAAAGAAACTATAATTTATTCACTGTATTATTCAAGAATTGAATTATATCACAATGCAATTAAAGATTGTATCTTGTTTTCTGGGTGTGTTCTTGATAAAGTGAGCTTCCTGTGCAAACTCTATAATTAGTTTATTGTTGCATAAAGATTGAAAGAGGACAGTAATTACACTGTAATTAATTGGACAGCAGATCACCTCACTTTTTCTGATTGGCTCCTGTACCTGATCACTCAGCCTGTGACTAGCTTCTACCTACCACCTTGACCCCTGACCCCCGCCCTCAGGGTAGTTGCCAAGGTGTTAGTGACAGTGATGTGTTGTATGTCTGACAGGCAGATCCATGCAAAGCCATAATATATTGAGTATCACTGTGGTTAATCACATAATATTACATGGTACACTGTCAATCAATTCATCAATCAAGCAACCAAATACATTTTCAAAATAGGCCTTTGTAATGAGGTGGATGTTACATTGCAGAAGGCAGAGTCACATCTAACGATCAATTGAAATGAATAGAAATGATGAATAAGAAAGCAAAACAAGACCTGGGACAAAGATGGGGAGTATTGTGCTGAGGGGTGGTAGTAAAGGAATTCTCTCTTCTCCTCTATCCTTCTTTCCTACCTTCCTCTCCCCATGCCCTCGGCTACTGCTCCCCTTCTCTCCCTCTCTCCGGTCCCTCTCTCCATAGCTGTAGACCATAGCAATCTATCACCATTACTGTATTCCATTTTCCTCCTTTCTGCCTTTCTCTTCCCATCTTTCTCACTCCCACATCAATCTCCTACCATCTTCTACACCCCCGTCTATCTCCTACCATCTTCTACACCCCTGTCTTTCTCCTACTATCTTCTACATCCCCGTCTTTCTCCTACTATCTTCTACATCCCAGTCTTTCTCCTACTATCTTCTACATCCCCGTCTTTCTCCAACCATCTTCTATACCCCTGTCTTTCTCCTACTATCTTCTACATCCCCTGTCTTTCTCCTACCATCTTCTACACCCCCGTCTTTCTCCTACCATCTTCTACACCCCCGTCTTTCTCCTACCATCTTCTACACCCCCGTCTTTCTCCTACCATCTTCTACACCCCTGTCTTTCTCCTACCATCTTCTACACCCTCGTCTTTCTCCTATCATCTTCTACACCCCCATCTTTCTCCTACCATCTTCTACACCCCTGTCTTTCTCCTACCATCTTCTACACCCCCGTCTTTCTCCTACCATCTTCTACACCCCTGTCTTTCTCCTACCATCTTCTACACCCCTGTCTTTCTCCTACCATCTTCTACACCCCCGTCTTTCTCCTACCATTTTCTACACCCCTGTCTTTCTCCTACCATCTTCTACACCCCTGTCTTTCTCCTACTATCTTCTACATCCCCTGTCTTTCTCCTACCATCTTCTACACCCCCGTCTTTCTCCTACCATCTTCTACACCCCTGTCTTTCTCCTACCATCTTCCACACCCCCGTCTTTCTCCTACCATCTTCTACACCCCTGTCTTTCTCCTACCATCTTCTACACCCCCGTCTTTCTCCTACCATCTTCTACACCCCTGTCTTTCTACTACCATCTTCTACACCCCCGTCTTTCTCCTACCATCTTCTACACCCCTGTCTTTCTCCTACCATCTTCTACACCCCTGTCTTTCTACTACCATCTTCTACACCCTCGTCTATCTCCTACCATCTTCTACACCCCGTCTTTCTCCTACCATCTTCTACACCCCTGTCTTTCTCCTACCATCTTCTACACCCCCGTCTTTCTCCTACCATCTTCTACACCCCCGTCTTTCTCCTACTATCTTCTACACCCCCGTCTTTCTCCTACCATCTTCTACACCCCTGTCTTTCTCCCACCATCTTCTACACCCTCGTCTTTCTCCTATCTTCTTCTACACCCCCGTCATTCTCCTACCATCTTCTACACCCCTGTCTTTCTCCTACCATCTTCTACACCCCCGTCTATCTCCTACCATCTTCTACACCCCTGTCTTTCTCCTACCATCTTCTACACCCTCGTCTTTCTCCTATCATCTTCTACACCCCCGTCTTTCTCCTACCATCTTCTACACCCCCGTCTTTCTCCTACCATCTTCTACACCCCCGTCTTTCTCCTACCATCTTCTACACCCCCGTCTTTCTCCTACCATCTTCTACACCCCCGTCTTTCTCCTGCCATCTTCTACACCCCTGTCTTTCTCCTACCATCTTCTACACCCCCGTCTTTCTCCTACCATTTTCTACACCCCTGTCTTTCTCCTACCATCTTCTACACCCCTGTCTTTCTCCTACCATCTTCTACATCCCCTGTCTTTCTCCTACCATCTTCTACACCCCCGTCTTTCTCCTACCATCTTCTACACCCTCGTCTATCTCCTACCATCTTCTACACCCCTGTCTTTCTCCTACCATCTTCTACACCCCCGCCTATCTCCTACCATCTTCTACACCCCCGCCTATCTCCTACCATTTTCTACACCCTCGTCTATCTCCTACCATCTTCTACACCCCCGTCTATCTCCTACCATCTTCTACACCCCTGTCTTTCTCCTACCATCTTCTACACCCCCGTCTTTCTCCTACCATCTTCTACACCCCCGTCTTTCTCCTACCATCTTCTACACCCCCGTCTTTCTCCTACCATCTTCTACACCCCTGTCTTTCTCCTACCATCTTCTACACCCCCGTCTTTCTCCTACCATTTTCTACACCCCTGTCTTTCTCCTACCATCTTCTACACCCCTGTCTTTCTCCTACTATCTTCTACATCCCCTGTCTTTCTCCTACCATCTTCTACACCCCCGTCTTTCTCCTACCATCTTCTACACCCTCGTCTATCTCCTACCATCTTCTACACCCCTGTCTTTCTCCTACCATCTTCTACACCCCCGCCTATCTCCTACCATTTTCTACACCCTCGTCTATCTCCTACCATCTTCTACACCCCCGTCTATCTCCTACCATCTTCTACACCCCTGTCTTTCTCCTACCATCTTCTACACCCCCGTCTTTCTCCTACCATCTTCTACACCCCCGTCTTTCTCCTACTATCTTCTACATCCCCCTCTTTCTTTCTCCCACTGCCCCCCCACCCTTCTCGCTACACTCATGGGTTGTCAGTTCGTCGGGTCTTTGATTTACATGTTAGGGAACATGTGGAAATTACATTAGCCGCAATAACATGAGTAATAAAAAGCCTGGACAGAGATAGATAGCTGAGCTAATGAAGCAAAAGTGGGGCTCTGATAGTGAGGTGCCCACACATCCCAGAGGGGAGATCCCAGCTTAGATCTGTGAGTTTCTCCCGCTTATTTCACTAAATTTAGAAAAATGAGTGCATACAGTTGAAGCTGATTTGAAAACTATATGAACGATTTCAGCGCTGGTTGTGTATAAGGACTGGAGTTTTTCCTAATCAGTTCACTTGGTCAACTAATTATGTCGAACTAGTCATATGATTAAGGCTAGGCTGGAGACATGGACTGAGGTAGTGAATACATGGACTGAGGTAGTGGGTACTGTCACGTAGAGTAGACCAGAAGGCTGAACTGGAAAACCTAACCTCTATCAAAATAAAAAGATGGCGGAGCTGCAAAAGTTCTTCTGCGCAAGGGTGTTTATTTACATAGTGATTCCGGAACAAAAACAACAGTACTGCCATCAAACATATACCTTGTAGGACAGCTAAAAACAATGCTGCCCCATCCACAGCTAAAAACAATGCTGCCCCATCCACAGCTAAAAACAATGCTGCCCCATCCACAGCTAAAAACAATGCTGCCCCATCCACAGCTAAAAACAATGCTGCCCCATCCACAGCTAAAAACAATGCTGCCCCATCCACAGCTAAAAACAATGCTGCCCCATCCACAGCTAAAAACAATGCTGCCCCATCCACAGCTAAAAACAATGCTGCCCCATCCACAGCTAAAAACAATGCTGCCCCATCCACAGCTAAAAACAATGCTGCCCCATCCACAGCTAAAAACAATGCTGCCCCATCCACAGCTAAAAACAATGCTGCCCCATCCACAGCTAAAAACAATGCTGCCCCATCCACAGCTAAAAACAATGCTGCCCCATCCACAGCTAAAAACCATGCTACCCCATCCACAGCTAAAAACAATGCTACCCCATCCACAGCTAAAAACAATGCTGCCCCATCCACAGCTAAAAACAATGCTGCCCCATCCACAGCTAAAAACAATGCTGCCCCATCCACAGCTAAAAACAATGCTGCCCCATCCACAGCTAAAAACAATGCTGCCCCATCCACAGCTAAAAACAATGCTACCCCATCCACAGCTAAAAACAATGCTGCCCTATCCACAGCTCAATCCAAAATGCCTCTCCATGAATTGAAAGAGAGGCTCCTTTTGTAGGGCTAGCCCCTCCCCTCAGAACAATGAACACTCATTAATTAAGCAATTACCTATTCAAACCTACATGTTCCATTCACTAAACATACTAAAGTATATACATTGCAACACGTTTTTTATGAAACAATATCCCAATATAACATTTACAAAATTACATCACTACTGACATTGTGGCTTTCAATATGTCCTTTTACATTAATGAGCCATTTGGCACAGGCACTACAAAGTCAGCCCATTCCCTTAGCTCGGGTCCTTATCCAGCATACCTGGAAAATACAGAGATGGAGAGAGAGAGGAACAGAACAAACAACGCCGTCATCCACAACATCGATAAAAAAAAAAAAATATTGCTTGTATTAGATATGAACACATGTCTGTTTATTTCTTTATACCATAACCGGTTACAGACGTAAGTGTGAAATGTATGTACTAAGATAAAGAAGTTAACTTGTGTGTCGATCCACATTGTTAACTTATCTGATAACGGAGCAGGGAGGAGTGATGAATGTGTGCGTGCGTTAAAGTACCAAATGCTGCCCGCGGCTAGTGACGGACTTCTACGTCACAGGTACATGTACTGAGGTAGTGAATACATGGACTGAGGTAGTGGATACATGGACTGAGGTAGTGGATACATGGACTGAGGTAGTGAATACATGGACTGAGGTAGTGGATACGTGGACTGAGGTAGTGGATACATGGACTGAGGTAGTGCATACATGGACTGAGGTAGTGCATACATGGACTGAGGTAGTGGATACATGGACTGAGGTAGTGGATACATGGACTGAGCTTGTGCATACATGGACTGAGGTAGTGGATACATGGACTGAGGTAGTGCATACATGGACTGAGGTAGTGAATACATGGACTGAGGTAGTGCATACATGGACTGAGGTAGTGCATACATGGACTGAGGTAGTGCATACATGGATTGAGGTAGTGAATACATGGACTGAGGTAGTGCATACATGGATTGAGGTAGTGCATACATGGACTGAGGTAGTGCATACATGGACTGAGGTAGTGAACACATGGACTGAGGTAGTGCATACATGGGCTGAGGTAGTGGATACGTGGACTGAGGTAGTGGATACGTGGACTGAGGTAGTGGATACGTGGACTGAGGTAGTGAATACGTGGACTGAGGTAGCGGATACGTGGACTGAGGTAGTGGATACGTGGACTGAGGTAGTGGATACGTGGACTGAGGTAGCGGATACGTGGACTGAGGTAGCGGATACGTGGACTGAGGTAGCGGATACGTGGACTGAGGTAGCGGATACGTGGACTGAGGTAGCGGATACGTGGACTGAGGTAGTGGATATGTGGACTGATGTAGTGGATATGTGGACTGATGTAGTGGATACGTGGACTGATGTAGTTGCAGTATATGATTGCTGTTGAAATAAGCTATACATTTCCTCTACAGTAGACCCTGAAGACCAGAACACTCATAACGATAATGGTGACTGCCTGGGAGAGCAATACTACAATTTATAGTCACTCTCCGTGAGTTTCTAGAGGTGTGCTATCTTAATTTGAATAGTTTCTCACAGCAGAAAAATAATCCTGCAGCAACAGGAAATGTCTAATATTATGTGGATTATAATTCATGGGTATTTTTGTAGTAGGGATTGATACATTTTTTGTTAGGGCAAATCAAGTCTGAAATGTTCAAGTGGAAATGACACATTTTAGAGGCCTTTTTAAACCTCGAATACACTACAAGTTTGCATGTCCAGCTGCACAGGAAAATTCTCTGCGACAACAGAGTGATCAAATTAAGATTGCACATCTGTATGTGGAACTGAATGGTGCTCCCACTCAATGCTATGCTATGTTCTGTGAACCATATAGACAACAAAGCCAACTGATTTCTCTTTAGGATGGCTGCTGCTTTCTTGGCCCTTGTGTAAGAACTGTATGTTCCATCCTCCCGCCCAGTGAAATTCTTTCGAGAGCTTCAGTTGATGGAGGTGCATTTATGTGTGGCTCAAGGTCTGAGAGAGAAATAAGAAAGATGAACAAGAAAATGGGACGTGTGGTACAAGGGACGTGTGGTCAGTAAGGAGTATGTGGGAGAGCACAGTGGTGTCCTGAGCTGCATTTGTGTGCGTCTGTGCGTGCTTGCTTGCTTGCGTGCGTGCGTGTGTGTGTATGGTCTGTCGATGAGAACTGCCTGAATTTTGAATTTAAATCTGTTAAATCTGCCTCTATCTGTTGCACTAATGTTGTAGAAAAGGCCCATGGAGTTGGTGGAAGAATCCTTTAATTCATGGCCACTTGCTCAGCTGGGCCAGGGGCGCTTTAATTAGGTCAGGTGGAAATGTCCGACAGATATTCGTAAGCACCAATATGCCTGCGTGGAATGTCAGAGATGGCAGGCTGGAGCCACTGTGCCCAAAATGGCAGATTTACCCCCTGCTCGCTTGCGCCTCCTCAAACCACCCTTCTGGTCAACAGGAGTAGATTGCTTTGGCCCCTTGACGATCAAGCTAGGTCGTCGAGTGGAAAAGCGCTGGGGCATTCTATTCAAGTGTTTGACAACTAGATGTGTTCACCTGGACCTACTGGAGAGTTTGGATACTGAAGCCTTCCTCATGGCCCTACGGCGGTTTATCTCCCAATGGGGGGAACCCTACGAGATCCTGGCAGACAGGGGCACAAACTTCAAGGCAGGAGAAGCCAGGTTGGAGGAAGCCTTCCAAGCCATGGAACCCAGCCTCCGGGATCAGCTGATGGACCAACAAATCTCATTCATATTTAACCCTCCAAGAGCTCTTCATTTTGGAGGAACATGGGAGCGAGAGATAAAGTCTGTAAAGACGGCCTTACGAGTCGTCCTGGGGGACCAAACTGTCACTGAAATGGTCTTGCGGACCGTCCTGATAGAGGTGGAATGGATACTGAACTCCAAACCCTTGGGTTTGGCTGACCATTTCTGGGCCCGATTCATTCGGGATTACCTACCAAGCCTACAGCACAGAGGGAAATGGAGGAGAGAAACAGCCAGCCTGGAAACTGGCCAAGTAGTAATGATAGTGGACCCTCAGCTGCCTCGAGCTTCCTGGCTGGTGGGCCGTATCACTAAGACCATGACTGGTGGTCATGTTAGATCAGTGGAGATCCAGGTAAAGAACCGGATATATATCCGGCCAGTTGCCCGACTATTTCCTCTCCCTGTGATGACAGAGTACGGGGAGCAATGAGCCTTTGTGTGGAGTGCCGAATTTAACACATTTCCAGGGTGGCTGTAGAAAAAGCCCATGGAGTTGGTGGAAGAATCCTTTAATTCATGGCCACTTGCTCAGCTGGGCCAGGGGCGCTTTAATTAGGTGAGGTGGAAATGTCTGACAGATCTTAACTCCTTAAAAGGAGGAAATCGCCATCGCCCGATCTCGCTGCTTTCTCTTCCTTAACTCCGACAAATCCAGAAGTGTTGTGTTTCCATGAATCCACCACAGACTACTCAGTAAATATACCACTTTATGGTTAAAGGAATTCCTGCCTCAGTCTCATCCATTCCTCAGTCACCTTCACCCGTGACCACCTGTTCACCTTCACTGTCAGTCATCCTACCTGTCCAGCTACCCACACAGATTCCACTAATCTTTCAAATGTTATGAGATGTGTTGAAGTTAAAGCAAGTGCCTCTCCCATTTCTTCTCACAGCAGCAGTGAAGGCTGGGAAATATGCGAGAGGAGATTACATTGAAGTGTGGCTTTCAGTGTTTCCGGCCTATCTTGAAGGACTGAGCGGGGTCGAAATGAGACTGAGTAGCCTGAAGCGCCCTGAGTTATCAGGGGAGAGAGACAGAGAGAGAGAGAGTTTCTGTGAAAATCAAACATTGGAGGAGTCTGGAGGAGGAAAGTGTTGCACATAACAGGGAAGTGGAAAAAAAGAGGGGAACGAGAAAGAGCTAAGGTTTCAGAAGCCAGAGGGATAGACTGGGTGGCTGATTTTAAATACAGATGTAGGATCTTAATTTGAACCAGTTTGCTACAGTAGGAAAATGATCCTTTAGCAACAAGAAATGTGAATTATTATGTGGATTATAATTATTTCTGTAGGGGTTGATACCTTTTTTTGTAAGGGAAAATCACGTCTGAAATTTATAAGTTGGAATTACAAACTTCAGAAGGCTTTTTAAACCTCAGACACTACAGTGTGATACAATAATTATGAAGAAACACAGACACACACACACACAGCGATATGCTCCGCATAATTGCTGCCTATTTCTGTAGCATTGTAAAATATACAGTATATTTTCTGCAACATTCTATCATCATCTAAATCACTTGCATCTATATGGACTCACCCATATATATGCTGCAATAGACTGGTATAAACCAATCAGGGACACTCATCATATCTGGCATCATTTCAGTAAACATTTAGTTGTACTGTAGCATTTCCAAGAAGCCCATTAGTCCACAGTAGAGCGCTTCCTCCTACTGAATGACTCATATAGGCTTATGGCAACAGTCAGACAAGCACTCAATGTACACAATCTTCAGTAAATGGTTTTGCTTTTATCTTAATGCTTTAGTTCAAGGTCTTACAGATGCAACCAAATGACAAACAACTTAAGGCTACTTTTACTTACTACGGGTTATATTCAGAGGGGAATACACATATAAACACTCCACTCCAGTTCAAATCTTTTATCATCACGTTATCTTTTTAATTCTACCTTTCATTTGACCTTTTATGTGTTGTTCACTCTGTTGGCGGACTTTCAATTGTAAAGTTGTTGGTGCTGTCTAAAGTGAAGGGAAGTGTTCAGTATGCTTTAGATTAGAGAGGATACATTGGCAGAGCCAGAGGGACTCACTAAGTGGGCATACAGAGTAGTCGCTACATCAAATCAAAAACTTTTTTATTTGATTAAAGAATCAACTTTTACATTTTCACAAAGGCATAACTCCACCCAGAGATGTGCAGTATTTCTGTATTTCAATTATTTATAAGTATTTTGTCATTTGTATTACTCTGGGCTGGACTACACGCCAATGTATTTTGTAACAAGACACTTTCGTGAGCTGTAATTTGTGTAAAATACATTTTTATAGCAGTTCACCATCTTGTGGCAGCCTTTCACCATGCATTGATATCAGAAGACCGATGGCACTATGTGTAACAGTATAACTTTAAACCGTCCCCTCGCCCCGACACGGGCGCGAACAAGGGACCCTCTGCACACATCAACAATGGTCGCCCACGAAGCATCGTTACCCATCGTTCCACAAAGGCCACGGCCCTTGCAGAGCAAGGGGCAACACTACTTCTAGGTTTCAGAGCAAGTGACGTAACTGATTGAAACGCTTACTAGCGCGTGCCCGCTAACTAGCTAGCCATTTCACATCCGTTACATATGGTCTGATAAGACCATCTGCTAAATTAACTAAAAATAAATGGTATACTGTATGTAAAAATGAACAATTTCAAAGCATGCTGAATACTATTCTAATGAGCTCCGCCCCTAAACAAGGCCAATAATAATACCCAGTATGCTTTGCAGGTCATTTTGGTATGTTCATTTTCACATATACATTTACATTTTGGTCATTTAGCAGATAATCTCATCCTGAGTGACTTACTGAGTGCACTCAACTAAGGCAGATAAACAACAACATATCAGTCAGAGCAAGTAAAACGATTCTATAACCGCTACTGAGAATGTTGTTGCTGTTTGCGCCATGTAATTGCAAATGTATTTCTGTGTTTTAAAACACAAAATATTTAGTTTATTTTGATACATTGATCTTTATAGTATTATGTAATTATATTTGATCATTTTTGCCCATTCCTGTCTACACCTATGCATTTTGAATCATAATGTAAAATAAATAAGCCTTATTTACTCTGAAAGATCTGTCTTTAGCTTTCATTCAGAAAAGTCAACTTCTTCTGCTTAGCCTTGCACTTCCTGTGGACAGACTAGAAGCAGGAGTCTGTATCTCCTCCAGTGTTGGGGGTAATGCGTTACAAAAGTAACATAATCAGATTACTTTTTTGAGTAACTGAGTCAAGCAAAACATTACTTTTCAAATTGGGTAACATTATTAGTTACTTGGTAAAATACAGTGCGTTACTTTCAGAATCTAGTTTTCAAGTTTTAATGTCACATGCACAAGTACAGTAAAATGCCTAACCCGAACAATGCAGTAATCAATAACAATGTAAGACTAAAAATAACAAGGTAGAACAAAAACACACAGGATATAGAAATAAGAAATAAGAAGAACACGATAAAGTAAGCATACTACATACAGGGTCTGTCAGTTCCAGTACCAAATTTACAATGTGCAAGGACACTGGATCGATAGAGGTAGATATGTATAGGGGTAAGGTGACTATAGGATATATGACAAACAGAGCAGCAGTATATGATGATTGTATGTTGTGAGTGGGTGTGTGTAGAGTCAGTATAAATGTATGTGTGTGTGTGTGTGTGAAAATGATGGAGTGAGTGTTTGTGTGTGTATTGGAGTATCAGTGTGCATAGTGTGTAGGGCCCTGTGATTGTGCATAGAGACTAAAATAATAAAATACAAAGGTCAGCTATTTAGTTAGCTTTTTGCAGTCTTATGGCATGGGGATAGAAGCTGTTCAGGAGCCTGTTGGTGTCAGACTTGGTGAAACGGTACCGCTCGGTGGAAGCAGAGATGAACCGTCTATGGCTTGGGTCTATGGCCACTCACTACTTGTAGCTGTGTAGTATTGTAATGAAACAGCAGGGAGCAGGTGTCGAACCCTCAACCTTCTAGCCCGAGGTCCGGCGCGCTATCGACTGTGCCGCAAAAGCCTGCTCGTGAGGCAGAGCCGATTTCCGCGCTTATATACCCAGGGTCATGTATTTATATTCTAGTTTTGTCCCTTTGGGGCACCTGTAACTCCCTGTAACTCCCTCTTGCTTACCTACGTTGAAATGTTTGGAATGTTCTTCCTGTAAAACGCATTAAACAATGTCCACGTTAATTTCTACTCCCGTCTCATGTCCTGTCCTTATATTAGTTGTATCAGTAATACAGTGTGCTATACAACAGTAGCATTGCCTTTAAATTGTTTAACTTGGGTCAAATGTTTCAGGTAGACTTCCACAAGCTTCTCACAATAAGTTGGGTGAATTTTGGCCCATTCCTCCTGACAGAGCTGATGTAACTGAGTCAGGTTTGCAGGCCTCCTTACTCGCACACACTTTTTCAGTTATGCCCACACATTTTCTATAAGATTGAGGTCAGGGCTTTGTGATGGCCACTCCAATACCTTGACTTTGTTGTCCTTAAGCCATTTTGCCACAACTTTGGAAGTATGCTTAGGGTATTTGTCCATTTGGAAGACCCATTTGTGACCAAGCTTTAACTTCCTGACTGATGTCTTGAGATGTTTCTTCAATATATCCACATCACTTTCCTTCCTCATCATGAGGAAGGAAAGTGAGTCCCTGCTGCAGCAAAGCACCCCCACAACATGATGCTGCCACCCCCGTGCTTCACGGTTGGGATGGTGTTCTTCGGCTTGCAAGCGTCCCCGTTTCTCCTCCAAAACATATCAATGGTCATTATGGCCAAACAGTTCAATTTTTGTTTCATCAGACCAGAGGACATTTCTCCAAAAAGTACGATCTTTGTCCTCATGTGCAGTTGCAAACCGTGGTCTGGCTTTTTTAATGGCTGTTTTGGAGCAGCAGCTTCTTCCTTGCTGAGCGTCCTTTCAGGTTATGTCGATATAGGACTTGTTTTACTGTGAACATAGATACTTTGTACCAGTTTCCTCCACCATCTTCACAAAGTCCTTTGCTGTTGTTCTGGGATTGATTTGCACATTTCGCACCAAAGTACGTTCATCTCTAGGAGACAGAGCGTGACTCCTTCTGGAGCGGTATGATGGCTGCATGGTCCCATGGTGTTTATACTTGCGTACTACTGTTTGTACAGATGAATGTGGTACCTTCAGGCGTTTGGAAATTGCTCCCAAGGATGAACCAGACTTGTGGAGGTCTACAATTTTTTTCTGAGGTCTTGGCTGGTTTCTTTTAATTTTCCCATGATTTCAAGCAAAGAAGCATCGAGTTTGAAGGTAGGCCTTGAAATACATTGTAACGTCCTGACCAGAGTTCTTATGTGTTTTGCTTGTTTAGTGTTGGTCAGGACGTGAGCTGGGTGGGAATTCTATGTTGTGTGTCTAGTTTGTCTGTTTCTGTGTCCAGCCTAATATAGTTCTCAATCAGAGGCAGCTGTGAATCGTTGTCCCTGATTGAGAATCATATATAGGAGGCTTGTTTTGTGTTTGGGATTTTGTGGGTGGTTGTTTCCTGTCTCTGTGTTTGTGTTCTGCACCAGATAGGACTGTCTCGGCTTTCACGTTTGTTATTTTGTTATTTGTTAATGTTCATCGTTTATCATCTTATTAAACATGTTGAACAATAACCACGCTGCATTTTGGTCCTCTCCTTCATCCCAGGAAGAAAGCCGTTACATACATCCACAGGTACACCTCCAATTGACTCAAATTATGTAATTTAGAAGCTTCTAAAGCATTACATAATTTTCTGGAATTTTCCAAGCTGTTTAACGGCACAGTCAACTTAGTGTATGTAAACTTCTGACCCACTGTAATTGTGATACAGTGAATTATAAGTGAAATAATCTGTCTGAAACAGTTGTTGGAAAAATGACTTGTGTCATGCACAAAGTAGATGTCCTAACCGACTTGCCAAAATTATAGTTTGTTAACAAGAAATTTGTGGAGTGGTTGAAAAACGAGTTTTAATGACTCCAACTTCAACTTCTGACTTCAACTGTAGTTTTGTAATTTTATAAAACAAGCAGACAACAAGAAAATTGCATTTGAAAAAGGTCCAGTTTTTGCCGTGAGCCAATGGGGAAACCAAGATAACCACGGGCTGTTTTCCCCCAAAGCTGGCATCGCCGCCACCGTTCTATCTAATATTGTCTGGGAGAATAACCAGAACTGGAAGCTCGAGAAAAAGATTTTAGCTTACAGTATTTATTATGGCAAATTAAGCAGCCCATATTTAGTGATCACTTGTAGACTAGCACAGAAAAGCAGCGCAACAGATGAAAGGAGAAATTAGTGATCAAACCTGAGTTAGTAAGTAGACTATCTTTGGTAGATTGTGCGAGGCTCGCATTGCGCCCGACAACAATCAAACAAATGGTGAGATTTTTTTCATGAAAGTAATGCAGACACTATTGTAAACTCGGTGGTTCGAACCCTCAATGCTGATTGGCTGACAGCCGTGGTATATCAGACCGTATAGCACGGTATGACAAAACAGTTATTTTTACTGCTCTAATTTCGTTTGTAACCGGTTTATAATAGCAATAAGGCACCTCAGGGATTTGTGGTATATGGCCAATATACCACGGCTAAGTGCTGTATCCGTGCATAAGAACAGCCCTTAGCCATGTATTGGTCATATACCACACCCCCTCTTGTTTAAATATAACATGTTACTTTCCACACAAAGTAATATTGTAAAGTAACGTGTTACTTTTGTTAAATGTAACGAGTTATATATAGTATATTACTTTTTCAAGTAACTAATGACAACTTCTCCCACTTCTTCTTCTTCTGTGGTTCACTAACCCATCAGGAGACAAAACACGAGTTGGTAGAGAGAGAAAAATATCTAATTACAAAGACGATTTGGCTCATCTGTGTGGTTCAGTGAGGAAGCAGATTGCATTTCAGTACTTCATTAATAAATGAGTTTGGGAACAACGGCATAATGATGGCTCCTTTGTCCCTGTGCTCAGGACAGAGTCTATAGAATGCTACAGTACACTTCTGGCCATAACTACAGACCAATTATAGTGCAACTCTGGTATGTAGAACATGCAATGGAAGCTGTTTCACTGAAGTTGGCCAGGATATGATCCAAAAGCATTCTGAAGCAGCAATGTTTCCGTCCACAGCTGGAATGAAGGCTGTGTAGTGTCTCTAAAGGGTTAAGGAATATAGCGTCTCTACAGTGCATTCAGAAAGTATTCAGACCCAATGACTTTTTCCACATTTTGTTACGTTACAGCCTCATTCTAATTTTTTATTTTTTTTAAATACTCATCAATCTACTCACAATAACCCATAATGACGAAGTGAAAAAACAGAAATACCTTATATGCATAAGTATTCAGACCCTTTGCTATGATACTCCAAATTTAGCTCAGGGGAATCCTGTTTCCATTGATAATGCTTGAGATTTTTCTACAACTTGATTGGAATCCACCTGTGGTATATTCAATTGGTTGGACATGATTTGGAAAGGCACACACCTGTCTACATAAGGTCCCAAGGTTGACAGTGCATGTCAGAGCAAAAATTCCCAGCCATGAGGTCAAATAAATGGTCCATAAACCTCCGACACAGGATTGTGTCAAGGCACAGATCTGGGGAAGGGTTCCAAAAAATGTCTGCAGAATTGAAGGTCCCCAAGAACACAGTGGCCTCCATTCTTAATTGGAAGAAGTTTGGAACCACCAACACTCTCCCTAGGCCTTTGTAGTAGAGTGGCCAGACAGAAGCCACTCCTCAGTAAAAGGCACATGACAGCCTGCTTGGGGTTTGCCAAAAGGCACCTAAATGACTCTCAGACCATGAGAAACAAGACTATCTGGTCTGATGAAACCAAGATTGAAATATTTGGCCTGAATGCCAAGCGTCACGTCTGGATGAAACCTGGCACCATCCCTATGGTGAAGCATGGTGGTGGCAGCATCATGCTGTGGGGATGTTTTTCAGCAGCAGGGACTGGGAGACTAGTCAGGATCGAGGGAAAGATGAACAGAATGAAGTACAGAGAGATCCTTGATGAAAACCTGCTCCAGAGCACTGAGGACCTCAGACTGGGTTGAAGGTTCACCTTCCAACAGGACAATGACCCTAAGCACACAGCCAAGACAATGCAGAAGTGGCTTCGGGACAAGTCTCTGAATGTCCTTGAATGGCCCAGCCAGATCCAGGACTCGAACCTGATCGAATATCTCTGGAGAGAAAATATCTGTGCAGCGACATTCCCCATCGAACCTGACAGAGCTTGAGAGGATCTGCAGAGAAGAATGGGAGAAACTCCCCAAATACAGGTGTGCCAAGCTTGTAGCTTAATACCCAAGAACCTCAAGGCTGTAATTGCTGCCAAAGGTGCTTCAAAAAAGTACTGAGTAAATGTAATATTTCAGTTTTTTATGTATAATACATTTGCAAAAATTTATAAAACCTGTTTTTGTTTTGTCATTATGGGCTATTGTGTGTAGATTGATTAGGGGAAATTACAATTTAGTACATTTAAGAATAAGGCTGTAACGTAACAAAATGTGGAAATATTCAAGGGGTCAGAATACTTTCCGAATGCACTGTAAATACTGTGTACTATAGCTGATCACATATTGAGCTTGAGTGGTAGCATGAGAGATGGGTGAAGAGACAGAGAGAGAGAGAGAAAGCAATTTGAGGCACTGTCCAGGAGTCAAAGTCCAGTCCTCCACAAAATGGCAGAGCACATGAGGGATGGTTTTTAATTACCAGTCAGAGAAATAGAGAAAAGGAATGAACAAGTCGAAAGAGGAGAGGCATCGGTCTGCCTCGGAAGAGACCTGATATTTCTCTCTCTCTCAATTTTTTTTATGAATCTGTTTCTTTTTAATAATTTTTTTCAAGCTACGTCTTTGAACTCCTGGGTTCTGAAGGAATATAGACACAGCGGTACCTGTTCAAAACATCTGTTAGTATATTAAAAGCAACCCTCTAGCCTCTCCCATATTTTCCTCCACTCATTAACTTAGTTTTCAAAGGCACAAAGGGTCTTTAGGGCATCTCTAATCCAATATGTTTTTTTTCTACATCTTAATACATCATCTTTAATCACTCTAAATTAACATGCCAGATAGGTAACATTTATACTCTGTGACTGAAAATATGTTAATTCAATAAATTGAATCACCGGCGGGACAAGTTATTACAATGTCAGGTCTGAAACAGTTGGTTCAATGTTGGAATGCCCATTTGAATGTTCCAATGGAATGTTCCAGTGGAACCAATGACTAACGGGACAGAATTTTGCTACAAAAGGCCATATTAGGCTACACTCCAAGTTACAAAACAATAAATCATCACTGTCACATCCTGATCTGTTTCACCTGTCTTTGTGCTTGTCTCCACCCCCCTCCAGGTGTCGCTCATCTTCTCCATTATCCCCAGTGTAATTAGAACTGTGTTCTCTTGTCTATTGCCAGTTCGCTTTGTTCGTCAAGCCTACCAGCGTTGTTTCCCCTTGCGCCTGTCTAGTTCCTGTTTTCTAGTTTTCCCGGTTTTCACCATTCTGCCTTCCCTGACCCTGCCTGTCGTTCTGTACTTTGTCACATCACACTGGATTTATTGACCTCTGCCTGCCCTGACCCTGAGACTGCCTGTCATTCTGTACCTTTTGGACTCTGATCTGGATTACCGACCTCTCTGCACCTGGGTCTTCCCTAAAACATGATAATCACTATACATTAATTGACACATTATGCAGGTTCAATACTATGCTAATGTTATCTATCCACCATCCACTCCTAATCTGCTGTATGGTGAGGAGGAGCCGCTAGGTGCTAACCGCTAGGCGCTACCCACTAGGGTAATGAGAGGCTGTTTAATGCTCTCTATCCACCATTCAGACCTAGCCTGCTGTATGGTGAGGAGGAGCCGCTAACCGCTAAGCGCTACCAGCGAAGGCGCTACCCACTAGGGTAATGAGAGGCTGTTTAATGCTCTCTATCCACCATTCAGCCCTAGCCTGCTGTATGGTGAGGAGGAGCCGCTAACCGCTAGGCGCTACCCGCTAGGCTAATGACAGGCTGTTTGTCATTAGCAGTGTGTGGAGGAGTGTTATGCTAGCTCTCTGTCTCCCATTCAGACCGACAACATGACGGAGGCTAATTAATCACACCACATTAGCCCCACTGTGTGTTTGCTCGTATCTGTTTACTCAGCGTCATTACGGGGATCCTCAGACGCTCATCACATTACCAGACAGTGCCACCCAGATAGAAGACTCTTGCTGTTAGTTACCAGTGAATAGGGAGGGACATAGCGTCTGTCTGAAATAAGATACTTATAAAATAAAGTAAATGTATGTGTGATGGTGTTTAGTGAGCCCAGATATTTTATTGAATCTAGTGATATAGAAATATTTTGCCTGAGGATGTTTGTCAGGTTACGATTATTGGTTTTGATTGAACATGGCACCAATATCACTGTATCTATGTAATGGTGGTAAATAGGACTGTGCATACCATTGAACCGGGGTATTCAAATCCTACCCTACGAGGTCCAGACTACTGCTGGTTTTCTGTTCTACCTGATAATCAATTGCACCTACCTGGTGTCCCAGGTCTAAATCAGTCCCTGGAACTAGCTTTGAGGTTCAGATTTAATTTTGAGGGCCATAGAACATACTAACATCTAACATGTAGAAGTGAATTTGTGCACCTGCAGTTACAGTCCATATTGGTATACTGAAATGATCAACAACCATCCCTAAGAGCAAATAATTCCACAGAAAAAGCGCTGACTCAACCTACTGTAGGTAACTAAAGCAGACACACCACACAGAGCACCACTGAGGGGGAGCAGTGAAACATAACCAGTGCTGATGAATAGACACGTCAGCACAACTTTACAAGATGAGCTGGATCCCTCAAGTGATTGGAAAATGCCTGTGTGTTTGTGTGCATATGGGTGTGTATGATGCACCGGAGTCTAGTAGATCACCAAAGGATAGGAAGACTGACACAAGTGAACATTCAGAAAGAGTGCATTTGCATTTTGTGTGTTTACGTGTGTGCGATCGTGCTTGTGTCTCCCCGCTGCGACCCTACCCATTCAGCCACATTAGTAAGTGAGGAGAGGCTGTAGCCTGTGGCTGAAATGCAGCTCTCTGTACAGCCTAGCTATTAACCCCGGTTCACTCAGTACTTAATGACCTACCCTCTGCTGTAAAGTAGCAGCCGCACCAACAGCCTCTCTGGAAAAACAGTGTAATGGACACTCCAGTTGGTGGTAGCTGATTGACTAATTATCCACTATAGCTTAAAAGTTAATGTAGACTCTTAAGAAGCCCATGTTTAGCCCAAGTTTAGCAGTTGGAATTGCTGGACATAATTTCCAATGGGCCTGTGTGTGTGTGTGTGTGTGTGTGTGTGTGTGTGTGTGTGTGTGTGTGTGTGTGTGTGTGTGTGTGTGTGTGTGTGTGTGTGTGTGTGTGTGTGTGTGTGTGTGTGTGTGTGTGTGTGTGTGTGTCTGTGTGTGTGTGTGTGTGTGTGTGTGTGTGTGTGTGTGTGTGTGTGTGTGTGTGTGTGTGTGTGTGTGTGTGTGCTGTCTGACATTGTGTCAGTCAGAGAGAGGGAGGTATTAAGTCAAGGCATTGAAATTAATGAGGTGTGAATGGTACCTAGGCAAAGCCCCCAAAAACAAAACTCCCTTCAGTTAAGTAGTGACTGACTGTGAGCCCCAGACTGTGTCTCCAGAAGATACTCGTGACCACAGCTCAGAGAGAAAGGGAGAGAGAACAATTTGCACATCGTTACAACACTGAATATAGACATATATGACATCATTTGAAATGTCTTTATTATTTTGGTACTTGTGTGAGGGTCATTTTTACTGTAAATGTTTTATTGTTTATTTCACTTTTGTGTTTTATGTACAGTACCAGTCAAAAGTTTGTACACACCTACTCATTCAATGGTTTTTCTTTATTTTTACTATTTTCTACATTGTAGAATAATAGTGAAGACATCAAAACTATGAAATAAAAATAATAATAACGAAATAATAACACAAAAAAGTGTTCAACGACTCTTCAAAGTAGCCATCCTTTGCCTTGATGACAGCTTTGCACACACTTGGCATTCTCTCTACCAGATTCATGGTAGTTGCATTTCAATTAACACAGAGAGAGAGAGGAGAGAGATCTCTCTCATTAAATTTAATTCAATTTAATTTTAAGGGGCTTTATTGACATAGGAAACATAAGTTTACATTGACAAAGCAAGTGAAATAAACAATAAAACATTTACAGTAGAACAAAAGTTCCAAAAATAATAGACATTTCAAATGTCATATTATGTCTATATACAGTGTTGTAATGATGTGCAAATAGTTAAAGTACAAAAGGGAAAATAAGTATGGGTTGTATTTACAATGGTGTTTGTTATTCACTGGTTGCCCTTTTCTTGTGGCAACAGGTCACAAATCTTGCTGCTGTGATGACACACTGTGGTATTTCACCCTATAGATATGGCAGTTTATCATAATTGGAATTGTTTTTGAATTCTTTGTGGGTCTGTGTAATCTGAGGGAAATATGTATCTCTAATATGGTCATACATTTGGCAGGAGGTTAGGAATTGCAGCTCAGATTCCACCTCATTTTGTGGGCAGTGTGCACATAGCCTGTCTTCTCTTGAGAGCCAGGTCTGCCTTTGGCTGCCTTTCTCAATAGCAAGGCTATGCTCACTGAGTCTGTACATAGTCAAAGATTTCCTTAATTTTGGGTCAGTCACAGGGGTCAGGTATTCTGCCACTGTGTACTCTCTGTTTAGGGCCAAGTAGCGTTCTAGTTTGCTCAGTTTCTTTGTCAATTCTTTCCAATGTGTCAAGTAATTATCTTTTTGTTTTCTCATGATTTGGTTGGGTCTAATTATGTTGCTGTCTTGGGGTTCTGTGGGGTCTGTTAGTGAACGGAGCCCCAGGACCAGCTTGCTAAGGGGGCTCTTCTCCAGGTTAATTTCTCTGTAGGTGATGGCTTTGTTATGGAAGGTTTGTGAATCGTTTACTTTTAGGTGGTTGTAGAATTTAACAGCTCTTTTCTGGATTAGCGGGTATTGGCCTAATTCTGCTCTGCAGGGATTCTGCTCCATTTTGTGAATTCTTGGTTGGTGAGCGGACCCCAGATCTCACAACCTTAAAGGGCAATGGGTTCTTTAACCTCTTGACGCTAGGGGTCAGATTATTATTATTTTTTTTTAAATAACGTTACCAAGGTAAACGGACTATTTCTCAGGTCCAGATCGTAGAATATGCATATCATTTACAGATTAGGATAGAAAACACTCCAAAGGTTCCAAAACTGTCAAAATATTGTCTGTGAGTATAACAAAACTGATTCTGCAGGCGAAAACCTGAGGAAATCTAACCCAGAAGTTTTTTTTTTTTTATCTGTTTCCTTGCCCGTCTTTCTTCCATTTAAAGGGGTTTCAACCAGATTCCTTTTCCAATGGCTTCCTCAGGCTGTGAACAGGCTTTAGACATAGTTTCAGGCTTTTATTTTGAAAAATGAGCAAGATTTTTCAAAACTAGTCAGGTGTCCTTTGATTAGTTACTGCGCGCGAGAGGGGTAGCTCTCCATTTTCTTTCTCTCTTTTATTGAATAGGTTACGGTCCGGTTGAAATATTATCGATTATGTTTGTTAAAAACAACCTGCGGATTGATTATAAAAAACATTTGACATGTTTCTACGAACATTACGGATACTTTTTGGAATTTTCGTCGAACGGAACAAGGCTTTAGTTTTCTGAACATAACGCGCAACCCAAATGGCATTTTTTTGTTATGAAAGTAATATTTATCAAACAAAAAGAACATTTATTGTGTAACTGGGAGTCTCGTGAGTGCAAACATCCGAAGATTTTTAAAGGTAAGCGATTAATTGTATTGCTTTTCTGTCTTTCGTGACCATGCTAATTTGGGGCTAGCTGTTGTAGCATTGATTGATACACTCACAAAAGCTTGGATTGCTTTCGCTGCAAAGCATATTTTCAAAATCTGACACGATAGGTGGATTAACAACAAGCTAAGCTGTGTTTTGGTATATTTCTCTTGTGATTGCATGATTAGAAATATTTTTTGTAATATTTTGCGCCCTGCAATTCATCGGTTGTTTAGGAAAATGATCCCGCTAAAGGGATCCGTAGCGCAGAGAAGTTAACTGATTCAAGTGTTTTTTGCCAGATCCTAATTAGTATGTCAAAATGTATGTTCCTTTTGATGGCATTGAAGGCCCTTTTTGCCTTGTCTCTCAGATCATTACCTGTGGCACTGATGTTTAGGCCAAGGTATGTATAGTTTTTTGTGTGCTCTAGGGCAACGGTGTCTAGATGGAATTTGTGTTCGTGGTCCTGGCAACTGGACCACCATTATTTTCACATTTTGGTTACTACATGATTCCATATGTCATTTTTCTCTCTCTCTCTGTCTCTCTCTCTCCCTGTAGGGTGGCCATTACAGGCAACCCTCTCAGGCCACTACACTGTCTCCACATGCTAGAAGGAAAAATCAGACAACCATATCCAGCCAGCCGTCCTTCTCGCCAGCCTACATCAGAGCTGCTCCAACCCAGCCTGAGGGGTTCTGAGAGTGGGCACCAGCCCAGGAGCCAACCCCACACTGAGGCCTTGGCCACATCAAGAGGCCTGGCAGGAGGCAGTGTAGCCAGGCTGGCCAGTTAGCCTGTAGCTAATGACAACCCACTGGGACTGGCAACCCAATAGGGGAGTGTTCACCATCACATTGATTCAATCCAATTGTATTTGCACTACTAAGAGGGATACAAGTTAGTGTTGGTTTCATACATGGTTAAAGGACATTAGGGAGTGAATAGCTTTCATAGGAATGTGTTTGGTAGTACTAGTTTAAAGCTAGTGGTTTTAAATAAGAAAGTATACATTCTGTTTTATTTTCTTGGAAAGCAGAACTATGAAATAACATGTTCCGGCTTAATGCATTTTATTTTAATGATTTACAAGAGCTTCCAAGAACCAAGGTCAACCACAGCAGTTAAGCGCGAGTAAATTGTCCTCTGAATGAATGACACTAACCCATTCGTCACAACTTGGTACTTCGCTAACCCATTCATCACAACTTGGTACTTCGCTAACCCATTCATTACAACTTGGTACTTCGCTAACCCATTCATCACAACTTGGTACTTCACTAACCCATTCATCATAACGTGGTACTTCGCTAACCCATTCATCATAACGTGGTACTTCGCTAACCCATTCATCATAACGTGGTACTTCGCTAACCCATTCATCATAACTTGGTACTTCGCTAACCCATTCATCATAACTTGGTACTTCGCTAACCCATTCATCATAACTTGGTACTTCGCTAACCCATTCATCATAACGTGGTACTTCGCTAACCCATTCATCACAACTTGGTACCTCGCTAACCCATTCATCATAACGTGGTACTTCGCTAACCCATTCATCACATCGTGGTACTTCACTAACCCATTCATCACAACGTGGTACTTCGCTAACCCATTCATCACAACTTGGTACTTCGCTAACCCATTCATCATAACGTGGTACTTCACTAACCCATTCATCACAACTTGGTACTTCGCTAACCCATTCATCACAACGTGGTACTTCGCTAACCCATTCATCACAACGTGGTACTTCACTCACCATTCCACCACTTTTCATGTTTTGTGTGGACCCAAGGAAGAGTTACTGCTGCTTTCACTAATGGGGATGCTAATAAAATACCAAATCACACAGCTGTGGGGTGTTCCATACCTGCGTAGGGCACGGGGGCGTCTTTGTCCAGGGCCACCAGAGGAGGGTCCAGTAGGACGATGTCCATGTTCTCTGTGATCACCCCATGGTACGACGTCTCAATCCATGGCTTGTGTTTGTTCACTACGATAGAGAAAGAAGTGTGTGAAAGAGGGATGGAGAAAGAGAGAATGTCAGTCAGGTGTTCACAGTTGTTGATACATTTTTAGTCTGCATGTAATTACTGGGTGAACTGAGACTGGCTTTGTGAAAAATGAATGCAACAGCTTTTCTTTCCTCCCCCAACTGCAACTCCCACTTGGAAATACAGCCACACACACACACACACACACACACACACACACACACACACACACACACACACACACACACACACACACACACACACACACACACACACACACACACACACACACACACACACACACACACACACAGACGCACACACAGACGCACACACAGACGCACACACACACACACCGCCTTTCCTGGCAGAGGATCTCCATTCTTTAGTTTTTCTGAGTAACATTCTCATTTTGCTAATCTCCCCTACCTCTTTTCTCTCCCTCTCTTTTCTCTCTCAAACATTCCCTGTAGGTCTCAAAGCGCTCCGCCAGGTTTGATCAATGACCACTATTGAGCTGCCAGCAGAGCACTACTTCCTGTGCCTAGCCAAAACAAAGTCCATGAGCAGTAGGACGATTAGCACGGCATAATTGAGCAAAGCCCCTGAGGGCCGTGAAGCAGGAGTTAGCTAGCCAGCTCACCGTTTTATATACCATCTCTCTATCAAAGGTAAGGGGTTTTAAAACGGCAACAACAGCCCATTCCTCCTCAACTCCTTCACTTACTCACGGCTTTCTCTGACTCAGGAGTGAACAGCAATGCCCAAATTCCATCCTATGATTTCTGTACGAGGAAATTGTTGGTTGTTAACAACACCAAACTAGGCTGTTATGTGTGATACACATCCAAGTGAAAATTACCTAAATGCATGTGTATCACTTTCTTATTACATTATCCGACATTCAGTGAAGGAGAAGGAGAGAAAAAAGTCCATATACCAAACAATTTGTACAGCTGTCTCTAGTGCCACTTCACATTACACAGCCTTTGTTCCTGGTTGTATGTGTAATTACAGCGGGAAACCACTTCAGTAATTCAAGGAATCACTACGTCTAAGACTTAAGGCACTGTCGGCATATAAACACAACCAAACATAAGTGTTCTAGTAAGCACCAGAAACTATATATCGTAACAATATTTAATTTCATTGTAATTACATGAATCATAACACAGAATCACAACAGATCAGAAAGGAAGGTACACATTTTGATTGTGTGGTCTCCGACGAAAAATATATATTTTTGACAATTTGGGAAAAATATTAGGCAGTTAGCCTAGTAGGACACTGAAGCATACCAACATCCACACACACACGCACCACCACTCCAACATCACCACCACACCCGCACCACCACTCCAACACCACCACCACACCCGCACCACCACTCCAACACCACCACCACCACCACCACACCCGCACCACCACTCCAACACCACCACCACACCCGCACCACCACTCCAACACCACCACCACACCCGCACCACCACTCCAACACCACCACTCCAACACCACCACCACACCCGCACCACCACTCCAACACCACCACCACCACCACACCCGCACCACCACTCCAACACCACCACCACCACCACACCTGCACCACCACTCCAACACCACCACCACACCCGCACCACCACTCCAACACCACCACCACCACCACCACACCCGCACCACCACTCCAACACCACCACCACCACCACACCTGCACCACCACTCCAACACCACCACCACCACACCCGCACCACCACCCCAACACCTCCACCACCACCACACCCGCACCACCACTCCAACACCACCACCACCACCACACCCGCACCACCACTCCAACACCACCACCACACCCGCACCACCACTCCAACACCACCACCACACCCGCACCACCACTCCAACACCACCACCACCACCACACCTGCACCACCAGTCCAACACCACCACCACACCCGCACCCCCACTCCAACACCACCACCACACCACCACTCCAACACCACCACCACACCCGCACCCCCACTCCAACACCACCACCACACCACCACTCCAACACCACCACCACACCCGCACCACCACTCCAACACCACCACCACCACCACCACACCACCACTCCAACACCACCACCACACCCGCACCACCACTCCAACACCACCACCACACCCGCACCACCACTCCAACACCATCACCACACCCGCACCACCACTCCAACACCATCACCACACCCACACCACCACTCCAACACCACCACCACACCCGCACCACCACTGCAACACCACCACCACACCCGCACCACCACTCCAACACCACCACCACACATGCACCATCACTCCAACACCACCACCACCACCAACACCACACCACCATTCTAACACCACAACCACCATTCCAACACCACCACCACCACTCCAACACCACCACCAACACCACACCACCATTCCACCACCACACCAACACCACCACCACTCCAACACCATTCCAACACCACCACCACTCCAACACCATTCCAACACCACCACCACCACCATTCCAACACCAACACCACTCCACCACAACACCACTACTCCAAGACCACCACCACTCCAATACCACCCCAACACCAACACCAGCAACACTCCAACACCACCAACACTCCAACATCACCACCACTCAAACACCACTCAACATCATCAACACGCCAACACCACCACGATGTACATTACTGGTGGCTTTGGATTTCAGTGATTATATATACAGTTGAAGTCGGAAGTTTACATACACGTAGGCTGTAGTCATTGAACTCATTTTTCAACCACTCCACAAATTTCTTGTTAACCGACTTGCCAAAACTATAGTTTTTATCTACTTTGTGCATGACACGAGTCCTATATCGACATAAACTAAAAGGCCGCTCAGCAAGGAAGAAGTCACTGCTCCAAAACAGCCATAAAAAAAGCCAGACTACGGTTTGCAACTGCACATGAGGACAAAGATCGTACTTTTTGGAGAAAACAAAAATAAAACTGTTTAGCCATAATGACCATCGCTATGTTTGGAGGAAAAAGGGGGAGGCTTGCAAGCCGACGAACACCATCCTAACTGTGAAGCACGGGGGTGGGCAGCATCATGTGGGGGTGCTTTGCTGCAGGAGGGACTGTTGCACTTCACAAAATAGATGGCACCATAAAGAAGGAAAATTATGTGGATATATTGAAGAAACATCTCAAGACATCAGCCAGAAAGTTAAAGCTTGGTCGCAAATGGGTCTTCCAAATGGACAATGACCCCAAGCATACGTCCAAAGTTGGCTTAAGGACAACAAAGTCAAGGTATTGGAGTGGCCATCACAAAGCCCTGACCTCAATCCTATAGAACATTTGTAGGCAGAACTGAATAAACATCTGCAAACAAGGAGGCCTGCGAACCTGACCCAGTTACACCAGCTCTGTCAGGAGGAATGGGACAAAATTCACCCAACTTAATGTGGAAAGCTTGTGAAAGGCTACCCGAAACGTTTGACCCAAGTTAAACAATTTGAAGGCAATGCAACCAAATACTAATTGAGTGTATGCAAATGTCTGACCCACTGGGAGTGTGATGAAAGAAATAAAAGCTGAAATAAATCTCTCTACTATTGTTATGACATTTCACATTCTTAAAATAAATTGGTTATCCTAACTTACCTAACACAGGGAAATTTAACTAGGATTAAATGTCAGGAATTGTGAAAAACTGAGTTAAATGTATTTGGCTAAGGTGTATGTAAACTTACGACTTCAACTGTATATGCAGGCATCAACCACTACCCTGAGAGCACTTGATACAGTATATCATGCGGCCCTCAGGTTCATTACCAATCACTACTACCATAAACATTTAACACTTCATTGTGATCTCTACAGTGCTGTTGGCTGGTCGTCATTGACCTTGCGTAGGCTTCAACACTGGTATACACTGATTTATAAGTACATTTTGGGTAAAATGGCACTTTATCTATATTATTTTTGAATCAGGTCAGTAAATAAATATAAATGACGGTCCCGTTCTCATTTGCTTTTAACAGTAGCAAGAATTAGAACAGGTCATGGTAGAAATAGTTTCAGTTACTCAGCTCCGTGGTCCTGGAATTCTTTCCTAAACATTTAAATATTTGATGATCTAGTCACGTTGGTGGAGTTTAAACACTTGGTCGATGTGAATATCCCAGAAGAGAGTAACTGTCTTTAGGGCAGCTGTTTATTTAGTTATGACATTTGTGTTTCTTTACGTGATATGTAATTGTTGTACTGTATGTGTGTCTATAGTTTTGTTCAATGTTGTGTTAGTGTATGTAAATTGTTTTTTCTGAAACGATGTTCCCTCTGCTGCTGTTGGACCAGGTCTCTCTTGAAAAATAGATTTTATCTCAATGAAAAAAAAACAGTATAATAAAGGTTAAATAAAATAAATAAATATATGAATTGCCCAACCCAGCCTGATTGAGAGGTATGCCCTGATAAGAACACCAGTGTGGACGCCGTCCCCATCCTCAGGTATTTGAAGATGTTGTTGGATCTGCGTGGAGATGTTTGTCTCGTCTTCTACCAGCCTGAACGGTTCAGCCACTAATAGGATGTATGTTTTAAGAAACACCTTAAGATGAGAGAGAGAGAGCCCTTGGGGGACTCGTCGCGCCTGCAACCTCAATTTTAAAAAGCAAACACCTTCATTGGGTACTTCTGGCAGTGCTTAAATGCCATGTGATAACATCTGTTTGTGAATGGAGGGAAGTTGGTTCACCGCCTCGCTAAAACTCATGCCTGTCTTGGGAAAACACGATTACCAAATGTAGAGAGCTTCTTCTTCTTTTTTTGTTATATCTTGAGAACATGTCAGAAATGAATGTGCCGCTCCTTTTTTCTCTCTCGCTGCTTGTTTGATTTAACCTGGCTTTATTGTTTGCTTTTTTAGACCTGAGCAGAAATTCAAATAGCCTGACCTTTCTGGCAGCGCGCTCCACTAGATAAAACCAGCCGGGCTCTTTGTGGGAAGGCTTTGGACACAGCTCTCCTCTGAGACACAGGATCTTACATCAGACTCCACAGAGAGCAACACATCGAGAAAAACTGATAGCAACACGATGGGGTGCATGTGAACAGCATTCAAAGACACTGTGCTCTAAACAAGAGCCCAATGCTCTGAGCAAAAATGCCACAAAAGTGGCGTGTTCTCCACAGAAGCCCGGTTATCTCTACAAAGCAACGAAATAAGCAACAAACAACTCTAGACACAAACATGTGCCCTATGGTCTAGACTAGAGACACACTCCATGCTGGACGGATGTACAACAGTACAAGGTCTTTGTTGCCGTATTATTTGTTATAATGCTTTTAACAATTTCAATGAAAAAATAGTAAGGCAATAAAGAGCTTTGACCAACCCAGAGCAGTACGCCCTGAATCTATTCCACATCAGTGTGTTTATGAAGCACTGGTAGTTTTTTCTCCAATGGTTTATCAAAGTACTAGCATCTCTGCACATAATAAGAGTGATTAGGCCATCGGCTTTCATGTGTCCATTCAGGAGCAGTCTGAGAGCAGACACTGGATGGAGGAGCAGCAGGCCCAAGTGCTGTGTGATTATGATAGGCCTGAGTAATGTTGAGAAGGGAGGAGCTGTGGAGGAAATAGATTGTGTAGACATCACAGACCTATTTCAACCAAGCTGCTATCATAGAGTCATACATTGATAAAGGCGTATTGACCCAATTTAATTCACATTTATAATAGAATTGATAGTACATTGTCATAATAATAGCTTTCTCGTGTAATTTCACCTTATCATTAATGAGGGGTAGTTTCAGGGCACTGAATATATTTTTCAATTATTCCCAGTGGATGGAGGGAATAGAGTTGTCCTACAGGCTAATGCGATCCTGTCGAGGTGAGGTTTAGAACATGCACACCTGACCTTTTACACCCTTGCTCGTTGCCGTGACAATTACCCTCCGCCATTTCACCACTAATTAAGCCGGCAGTCATGGATTTGACTCGAAACATCATTCCCGGCATTGCCGTAACGCCTGATTAATTTCTGACTGTGGTGGGGATGGTCAGATGGTGCGCTCGCCTGGCTGGTGCACGCAACTCATCGGGCAGACGGAAGAAGCTGAAGACCCCATAAGGCAGATGGGAGGAGAAGAGAAACAGTTGTAAATAAAAAATAACTCTATAGGAAATGAAACTGATAGATAAGGTCAATACAGGAGGCTGTGATGAATGTATCAGCCTAATGAAAGTAAGCGCTGCAGAGACAGTTAGCCATTATGGACACTAACAGGCAATTACAGTAACAGTTACCCGTGCTAACTCCCAGCAACACAGAGATGTCCATCAACAGGCCCATGTGAGTTATTATAATTATTAGAATATCCTCCCTGAAGAAACAGAGAACATTAAATCAACTGTGTATCTCTATCTTAACCCTACTTATTCTTCCCATGCCCTCTCCCCTTTCTCTATCCCTCAGCACTAGCCACTTTCTCTTTTCCCCTCCCCTTCAAAAAGCCCTTTCTCTTTTCCCTCCCTCTACCCTTAATGCTCATTTTTTCCTGTTTTCTCTCAATTCAATTCAATTCAAGGGCTTTATTGGTGTGGGAAACATATGTTAACATTGCCAAAGCAAGTGAAGGAGATAATAAACAAGTGAAATAAACAATACAAATGTACAGTAAATATTACAGTCACAGAAGTTCCCAAAGAATGAAGACATTTCAAATGTTATTATGTATATATACAGTGTTGTAACGATGTGCAAATAGTTAAAGTAAAAAAATGATTTGCAATTTTGGTTCTGGCAACTGGATATTTTCTGGAACACCATTATTTTTGTCTTACTGAGATTTACTGTCAGGGCCCAGGTCTGACAGAATCTGTGCAGAAGATCTACGTAGGTGCTGCTGTAGGCCCTCCTTGGTTGGGGACAGAAGCACCAAATTATCAGATGTAATGAACACGATGGGAGACAGAGAACTGGTTTCAAGCGCAGGGCGCAGCAGGCGTTTATTGGTAAAGGACAACAGGAGGAGGCAGGTAGCTGGTTCCAGAGGTAGGCAGAAGGTCATACACAGGGGTCCAAAAAGGCACCAGTACAAGCATGGAAACGGCTAGTAACGTTGTCTAGGAGATCAGGCAATAGGTTGAAAACAGGAAATCCGATAGGCTAAAGCACAGGGAGGGAATAGTCAAAAGGTGTCGTTAGTGAGGCAGTCAAAAACTATCATACACGAGAGTAAATTACAGGAAAAACAGAGCTCTGAAACCAAGTGTCAGTAAACAAACAATACCTCACAATTATTTTTTTATTTTTTTTATTTCACCTTTATTTAACCAGGTAGGCTAGTTGAGAACAAGTTCTCATTTGCAACTGCGACCTGGCCAAGATAAAGCATAGCAGTGTGTAAAGGTAGTCCTCCTCCTCTTCAACCGAAAAGGAGGAGTAGTGATTGAACCAAGGCGCAGCGGGTTGTGAATACATAATTTAATAAAGACACTACAAAACAATGAAGACAGAAAACGACCTATACTTGAATAAACTACAAAATAACAAAACCGAAATGTATAGACAGACCTGAACAAATACGAACTTACAAATAACGCGAAGAATGCACGAACAGGGAAAATAGACTACACAAAAGAACGATGAACAAACAAACCGAACAGTCCCGTATGGTGCGACAAACACTGACACAGGAGACAACCACCCACAACGAACACTGTGAAACAACCTACCTAAATATGACTCTCAATTAGAGGAGCGCCAAACACCTGCCTCTAATTAAGAGCCATACCAGGCAACCCTAAACCAACATAGAAACAGACAACATAGAATGCCCACCCAAACTCACGTCCTGACCAACTAACACATACAACAAACTAACAGAAATAGGTCAGGAACGTGACATAACCCCCCCCCCCCCTAAGGTGCGAACTCCGGGCGCACCAGCACAAAGTATAGGGGAGGGTCTGGGTGGGCATCTGACCACGGTGGTGGCTCAGGCTCTGGGCGAGTTCCCTACCCCACCATAGTCAATCCCAGCTTACATCTCCCCCTACAAATGACCACCCTCATATTACACCCACTTAATCTTTTGGGTAACATCGACACAAGGGGCAGCACCGGGATAGAGGGATAGCTCAGGACAGAGGGATAGCTCAGGACAGAGGGATAGCTCAGGATAGAGGGATAGCTCAGGATAGAGAGGTAGCTCAGGATAGAGAGGTAGCTCAGGATAGAGAGGTAGCTCAGGATAGAGGGGCAACTCCGGACTGAAAGGCAGCTCCGGACAGAGAGACAGCTATGGACTGAGGGGCAGTTCTGGATAAATAGCCGCTCTGGGCTGAGGGACAGCTCATGACTGGCTGACGGCTCTGGACGCTCATGGCTGGCTGACGGCTCTGGACGCTCATGGCTGGCTGACGGCTCTGGACGCTCATGGCTGGCTGACGGCTCTGGACGCTCATGGCTGGCTGACGGCTCTGGACGCTCATGGCTGGCTGACGGCTCTGGACGCTCATGGCTAGCTGACGGCTCTGGACGCTCATGGCTCACTGACGGCTCTGGACGCTCATGGCTGGCTGACGGCTCTGGATGCTCATGGCTGGCTGACGGCTCTGGACGCTCATGGCTGGCTGACGGCTCTGGACGCTCATGGCTGGCTGACGGCTCTGGACGCTCAGGACAGACGGGCGGCTCTAATGGCTCGGGGCAGACGGATGTCTCAGATGGCGCTGGGTAGACGGATGGCTCAGATGGCGCTGGGTAGACGGATGGCTCAGATGGCGCTGGGTAGACGGATGGCTCAGATGGCGCTGGGTAGACGGATGGCTCAGATGGCGCTTGGCAGACGGGCAGTTCAGGCATCGCTGTGCAGATGGCAGACTCTGGCCGGCTGAGACGCACTGTAGGCCTGGTGCGTGGTGCCGGAACTGGAGGCACCGGACTTCAAGCCTAGTGCGGGGAGCAGGGACAGGGCACACTGGACTCTCAAAGCGTACTATATGCCTGGTGCGTGGTACCGGCACTGGTGGCACCGGGCTGAGTGCACGCACATCATGACGAGTACGGGGAGAAGGAACAGTGTGTACAGGGCTCTGGAGACGCACAGGTGGCTTAGTGCGTGGTGCCGGAACTGGAGGCACTGGGCTGGAGACACGCACCATAGGGAGAGTGCGTGGAGGAGGAACAGGGCTCTGGAAACGCACTGGAAGCCTGGTGCGTGGTGTAGGCACTGGTGGTACTGGGCTGGGGCGGGGAGGTAGCGCCGGAAATACCGGACCGTGCAGGCGTATTTGCTCCCTTGAGCACTGAGCCTGCCCAACCTTACCTGGCTGAATGCTCCCCGTAGCCCGACCAGTGCGGGGAGGTGGAATAACCCGCACCGGGCTATGTAGGCGAACCGGGGACACCATGCGTAAGGCTGATGCCATGTAAGCCGGCCCAAGGAGACGTACTGGTGGCCAGATATGTAGAGCCGGCTTCATGGCGCTTGGCTCAATGCTCCATCTAGCCCTACCAGTGCGGGGAGGTGGAATAACCCGCACTGGGCTATGAACACGTACAGGAGACACCGTGCGCTCTACTGCGTAACACGGCGTCTGCCCGTACTCCCGCTCTCCACGGTTAGCCTGGGAAGTGGGCGCAGGTCTCCTACCTGCCCTTGGCCCACTACCTCTTAGCCCCCTCCCAAGAAATTTTTGGGTGGTACTCACGGGCTTTTCGGGCTTCCGTGCTAGACGCGTCCCCTCATAACGCCGGTTCCCTTCTCCGGTTGCCTCTGCTCTCCTCAGTGCCTCCAGCTGTTCCCATGGGAGGCGATCCCTTCCAGCCAGGATCTCCTCCCATGTGTAGCAACCTTTACCGTCCAAAACATCGTCCCAAGTCCATTCCTCCTTCTTGCGCTGTCCCTTCCTCCGATTACACCGCTGCTTGATTCTGGATTGGTGGGTGGTTCTGTAATGGTAGTCCTCCTCCTCTTCAACCGAAAAGGAGGAGTAGTGATTGAACCAAGGCGCAGCGGGTTGTGAATACATAATTTAATAAAGACACGACAAAACAATGAAGACAGAAAACGACCTATACTTGAATAAACTGCAAAATAACAAAACCGAAAATTATAGACAGACCTGAACAAATACGAACTTACAAATAACGCGAAGAACGCACGAACAGGGAAAATAGACTACACAAAAGAACGATGAACAAACAAACCGAACAGTCCCGTATGGTGCGACAAACACTGACACAGGAGACAACCACCCACAACGAACACTGTGGAACAACCTACCTAAATATGACTCTCAATTAGAGGAACGCCAAACACCTGCCTCTAATTAAGAGCCATACCAGGCAACCCTAAACCAACATAGAAACAGACAACATAGAATGCCCACCCAAACTCACGTCCTGACCAACTAACACATACAACAAACTAACAGAAATAGGTCAGGAACGTGACACAGTGTGAACAGACAACAACACAGAGTTACACATGGAGTAAACAATAAACAGGTCAATAACATAGTAGGAAAACAAAAATAAAAAATAAAGAGAATCTATATACAATGTGTGCAAAAGGCATGAGGAGGTAGGCAATAAATAGGCCATAGGAGCGAATAATTATAATTTAGCAGATTAACACTGGGGTGATAAATCATCAGATGATCATGTACAAGTAGAGATACTGGTGTGCAAAAGAGCAGAAAAGTAAATAAATAAAAACAGTATGGGGATGAGGTAGGTAAATTAGGTGGGCTATATACCGATGGACTATGTACAGCTGCAGCGATCGGTTAGCTGCTCAGATAGCAGATATTTAAAGTTGTTGAGGGAGATAAAAGTCTCCAGCTTCAGAGATTTTTGCAATTCGTTCCAGTCGCAGGCAGCAGAGAACTGGAAGGAAAGGCGCCCAAATGAGGTTTTTGCTTTAGGGATGATCAGTGAGATACACCTGCTGGAGCGCGTGCTATGGGTGGGTGTTGCCATCGTGACCAGTGAACTGAGATAAGGCGGCGCTTTACCTAGCATAGCCTTGTAGATGACCTGGAGCCAGTGGGTCTGACGACGAACATGTAGCGAGGGCCAGCCGACTAGAGCATACAGGTCGCAGTGGTGGGTGGTATAAGGTGCTTTAGTAACAAAACGGATGGCACTGTGATAAACTGCATCCAGTTTGCTGAGTAGAGTATTGGAAGCTATTTTGTAGATGACATCGCCGGAGTCGAGGATCGGTAGGATAGTCAGTTTTACTAGGGTAAGTTTGGCGGCGTGAGTGAAGGAGGCTTTGTTGCGAAATAGAAAGCCGACTCTAGATTTGATTTTGGATTGGAGATGTTTGATATGAGTCTGGAAGGAGAGTTTGCAGTCTAGCCAGACACCTAGGTACTTATAGATGTCCACACAATAATGGGGTGCAAAGAACTGAACTAAATAGGGTGTGATAATGACATACAGGTGTGTGAACAGGTGATTAGAATTCAGGTGATTGGGGTCTGGAGAGTGAGCTGCGTTCAGGGGATCTATGTGTTTGAGAGTGTGAGCTGGAAAGTGGGCTGGAAAGTGAGCTGTGTTCAGTGGATCTACATATTTGAGAGTTTGACTTGGGAGCAGACGTTACATCAGCAAACAGTAGAAATATGACTTCAGATTCTAGTAGGGTGATGCCAGTTTGTTGATATACATGTTCAAGAGGGTGGGGCTTAAGCTGCATCCCTGTCTCACCCCACGGCCCTGTGGAAAGAAATATGTGTTTTGTGCCTATTTTAACTGTACACTTGTTTGTGTACATGGATTTAATAATGTCTTATGTTTTCCCCGAAACACAGTGTTTCCATGATTTTGTATAGCGATCATCATGCCAAATTGAGTCAAAAGCTTTTTTGAAATCAACAAAGCATGAGAAGACTTTACCTTTGCTTTGGTTTGTTTGTTTGTCAATTAAGGTGTGTAGGGTGAATACGTGGTCTGTCGCACAGTAATTTGGTAAAAAGCCAATTTGACATTTGTTCAGTACATTGTTTTCACTGAGGAAATGTACAAGTCTGCTGTAAATAATAATGCAGATGATTTTTCCAAGGATGCTGTTGACGTATATCCCATGGTAGCTATTGAGGTCACGTTTGTTTCCACATTTGTGGATTGGGGTGATCAGTCCTTGGTTCTAAATAATGGGGAAGATGCCAGAGCTAAGGATGATGTTTAAGTAAAGCCAATTGGAATTTATGGTCTGTACATTTTATAATTTAATTGAGGATACTATCAACACCATATGCCTTTTTGGGTTGGAGGGTTTGTATTTTTTCCTGTAATTCATTCAATGTAATTGGAGAATTCAAGATTTGTATTTCATGATGTATATGTTATTGCTGGTTGTTCTCTGTTATAGGGCCATCATCCTTCGGTTTTCTGTTTGAAATTGTTAGATTTCATAGGGAAGCTGAGAGGTCAAATATGTGACTGACTGGCTCAAATCGGTCTTATGTAGCAAAATTTGAAATTGTATTTTTTACATTATATAAAAGTAGAGACTCTGAGCTAGAAAATTATATATCATATATTACAGTTGAGGAACAATAGGAAAGTGTAACTGCTTTGAAAGTTGATAAACTCGTGAACTCACTTTTGAGAAAATGCCCTTTGAATGTTTTGATACTACTACTGGAGAGCCCTTCTTTGTCTTCACTCATTCAGAATCATTCACACCCTCTTAAGCTTTAGCCCCACCCATCTCTTTAAAGGTTGATCCAAGCTTTGATCCGAGCATTCTGTACTAACAACAGCAGTCAAGGCCCAAAGCAAACTTGCTAGCTACATCCAGACACAAATGAGAGAACAGCTCACTCAACATAACTCGCCCTAGAAGAGCTGGTTAGGCTGTTATGTTATCCAGAGCATTGGTGACTGCAACTGTGCTGTCAGATTATCTGTTTGTAAATTAAGAGCGTTTTGCTCTCGGATTGCTCAGAGCGCACACTGGACGCTCTGGCCAATAAGTAGGGTTGATCCGAACGTTCTGACCTCACAATGGCAGTCAAGCACCCAAGCTAACTGGCTAACATTGGCTCGCTTGTTAGCTACTTCCAGGCACAAACGAGAGAACTCGCCCTAGCAGAGCTGATTAGGCTGTTTTCATGTTATCCAGAGCGTTGGTGACTAATTGTGCTGCTGGCAACAATTTAATTGCGCTTTTTTGTCAACATTTACTGACACCGGCCATTATTCTGCGCTCTGGCACACTCAGACGAGAGTAGATGGGCAGACTGAATTTACGAACGTGAGCTAGCTAACTAAACAATGAACCATAAATGCAACTCATGACGTTACTACCCTGCATGAATCTGCAGGTAGCTAACCAACCAGTTTCAATGTTAGCTAGTTAACATTAGGCTATAACTAGCCAATCAAATGGCTCAGATACGAATAAGATCATACACATAACGGTAGCTAGCAAGCCAACCAGCTTACGTTAGCTAGTTAGCTAACAGTAGACATTAACTTGAAATGAAAAGACTTTATGTCAGAATAAAAAATCTGTAATATCAAAAAAATGTAGCTAGTTAAACTATCTTACCCGTTTACATCATCGATCTCCTGTCGTGGATGCCATGGTTGCCCTTAGCTTGAAGATGTAATCCGGAGACAGATGTTTTCTCCATCTCCTTAGCTATCATACTCGAATTCCACTGATTTCAAAACTCGGCCCTCCAGAAAGTGAACACTTATGCAGTTTTACTACACGATACATAAAAAATAGCAGTGTTAGGATTACCTACACATCATAACCAGCTCAAATAGACAGAAGTTGTTAGACCAATCCAAGCTCTCGGCATGTGCAGGCTACTCATTATCTCAGCCAATCATGGCTAGCGGGAAGGTTGATTACTTTTCTGTGGCTAAACCAACTAGGCACGCAATTTAACCATTTTATTCGTATGAACAGATGGCATACACATTTATTATTAAGGCACATGAAAGTTCACATTTTCAAGAAGTCATTTCTGTCCAAAAACACATTTTGATTTAAAAAAGAAAAGTTTACTTTCAAACGACTCCTGTAAAGTAGTGACCCGATAAACGCCTGGTTTCTTGAAACGGGTTTGTTTATTGTTTAGGTTTTCTACTGCCAAGTTTACACCTTCACTATCACAGTGAAACGTTTTGTCCAGGAAGTTGTCTAAAAAGGATTGAAATTATTGTTGCCTAAGTTTTTTAGTAGGTTTCCACACTACTTTCCTTCCCACTGTAGCATTTCTTAACCTTTTACGGGGGCAGCCCGACACCGGTACACTTATGACAACATCCAGCTCAAAATGCACGGCGCGAAATTCAAAATCTATTTTTTTTTAATATTTAACTTTCACACATTAACAAGTCCAAGACACCAGATGAAAGGTGCACATCTTGTGAATCAAGCCAACATGTCCGATTTTTTAAATGTTTTACAGGGAAGACAAAATATGTAAGTCTATTAGCTAACCACGTTAGCAAAAGACACAACTTTTTCTAACTCCATCAGTTTCTTACTCCATCAGGTGCTATCACAAATTCGACCAAATAAAGATATAAATAGCCACTAACCAAGAAACAAATTCATCAGATGACAGTCTGGTGACATATTTATTGTATAGCATATGTTTTGTTAGAAAAATTTGCATATTTCATGTATAAACCATAGTTTACATTTCAGCTACAAGCCAAAATTGCACCAAAAGCAGCCATAATATTTACAGACACCAACGTCAAATAGCTAATTACTCATAAAACATTTCTGAAAAATACATAGTCTGCAGCAATTGAAAGACAGGCATATTGTGATTCCAAACAATATTTCCGATTTATTAAATGTTTTACAGTGCAAACAAAATGTATCGCTATATTAGCGTAGCTAAAATAGACAGAAATAATTGGGCGCCCACGGCCAATTCACATGCACGACAGATGTATGAAATAACATCATAAAATGGGTCTTACTTTTGCTGATCTTTCATCAGAATGTTGAAGAACGTGTACTCTGTCCAGATGAGTCGTTGTTTCGATTCAGAATGGCAAATGTCCCTCTTCAATTAGCATTGGCACTAGCGTAGTGGCATAAATTTCTCCAACGTAAACAGAGTCAGATGAAGGAACACGGAAAAACTCCCGAATAAAGTTTCAATAATCTGATTAAACTATATTGAAAAAACATATATTACGGTGATATGGTCACATGTAGCAAAAAAAATTAGAGCTGGAGACGTTAGCCGTTCGTTACCAAGGCAAAACAAAAGTCCATCCCACTTCCTCCAGAGTACCGAAAGTGGACGGTCAGGACAAAGAAATAGTTTTTTTCCCACCACAGAACAAGATGAGCAGAAAAGTTTATTCTCTGACATCCTCTTTACACCAATAGGAAGGCGTATAGATTGTCAGCAGACTCCTAAGTGTTAAGCCCATGTATAGGCATCAAATTGAAAAGAGCACCGATTTCTGACATTTTACTTCCTGGTCAGGAAAAGTGCTGCAGAAGGACTTCTGTTTCACTCAGAGAAATAATTCCAACTCTTTTAGAAACTACAAAGTGTTTTCTATCCAAAAAGAATAATAATATTCATATTGTACGAGCAAGATTTGAGTAGGAGGCCGTTTGAAATGGGCACGATTTCACTGGCTACTCAACACTTTGCCTTGCAGCCATAAGAAGTTCATATAATTCAGTTCCTTTGGTTTTGATGCCTCGTGATTGAGTATTGCTCTGTTCAAATAGACTGTGATTTTGCTGTGATCTGATAGGGTTATCAGTGGGCTGACTGTGAACGCTTTGAGAGACTGGGTTGAGGTCAGTGAAAAAGTAGTCTACAGTACTGCTGCCAAGAGATGAGCTATAGGTGTACCTACCATAGGAGTCCCCTCAAAGCCTACTATTGACTATGTACATACCCAGCATGCAACAGAGCTGCAGGAGTTGTGATCCGTTTTCGTCGGTTATGTTGTCGTCATTGTGCCTAGCGGGAGAATATGGGGGAAGGAAATGCTGTCACTTCCAGGTAGGTGTTTGTCCCCCTGTGTGCTGAGGGTGTCAGGTTCATGTCCAGTTCTGGCATTTAGGTTGCCACAGACTAGTACATGTCACTGGGCCTTGAAATTATTGATTTCACCCACCAGGATGGAGAAGTTGTCTTCATTAAAGTATGGGGATTCTAGTGGGGGGTATATACAAAGCACACAGGAGGACATATTTCTATGTTGAGATAATTTCCTTTTGAATTTCTAGCCAATGTAATATGTTCCTGGATTTAATAGAGTGAATTAGGTCTGAGTCCCTTCCCTGCTTCACACCTGGGAGTTTGGTGGACGGGACTACCAGCTCTCTCTAACCTTAGGGCAACAAATGTGTCCATCTCCTCTATACCATGTTTCTTGTAGGATGACAATGTCTCTATTTCTGATTTCTTTGGTTAAGTTCAGGTTCCTGCTCTTTAGGCCAAAGGCAGATGACCTCAGGTCTTGTATATTCCAGGATGAAATAGTGAAGGCTTTGTGTTCCATAAAGTGTCAAATGTTGTTAGTTGTGTGGTTTGGCCTCAACCCAGTAAGTGTGAGCAGAGCCTGCTGAGCATCTTGTACATGTCATTGGCTTGGGCTAGTGTAAGAGTGGGGGTTGGGTATGTTTGCATGCTCACAGCCTGGGTGAAAATGTGTGACTTTCATGTTGAGGCCCACTTTGCGGGAGTGGGGGGTATGGGGTGGGCGGTAGGGGCATAGGTCTGATCTGAGGTGTCCTAAATGGGGTGTGGGCATGGTTGTCTGGGGGGGGGGGGGGCGGGGTGTTGATTGGTTGGGGTGTGGATGTGGCTGGTGGTGCTGTGGTCTGGATGTAGGTCCTCACTGCGTGGGTCCTCTGTGTAGGTCTGGGGGGGAGAGGGTCCCGCAGGTCTGGGAGAGTGTCTTGCTGGTCTGGATGGGGTGTCTATTGATCTGTTGCTCCTGTGTGAGGTGTTGGGGCTGTGGTTGAGGGCGATGTCCTTTAGGGTCCGGGCGAACGTGGGATCTGCTGCCTTGTATAGGTGGACCTGGTCGTAAAGGCTGTTCAAGTCCAGGGTGGAATGGTGAGCCTGTTAGATATTTGGTTTTGAGGCACAGTCACAGGAAATACTTGCGTTTACCCACTGTATGGTCTTTTTGTTGTAGCAGGGCGGAGATAACCACTTGTGCGTTGGGGGAAATAGAAGAAGCTTTTTCAATATCTCCCTTGAGTGCTGTGGCCACCCCTTCCTGCTCTGTTCTCAGGTCCTTTGTGCCTGTGTGTATTATTATGTGGCTGCGTGACCGTAGTTGGTCCTCAGACAGAAGGGCGCACCAGAGTTTAGACACCATGTGTTTGGGAAAAAGTTAATTTTTTTGTATATATTTCCTATTTGAATCCATAAGTAGTACAATCTATGGCTTCTATATGTCCTCAGTGGGTGTGGGGGGGGGGGGGTGTTGCCAGGAGGACTATCAGGTTGGCTGACAGGGGGGGTTGCTGAAAGGGGGTGGGGATCCCCTGGGCAAGGGGTTCTTCATTTGACTGTCCTACTGCGATGTCGAGGCTATGGTTAGGGTCTGGAGTGGACTGTTCTGCTCTGGTGTCGAGACTTTGGTCAGGATCTGAGGTGGGCTGTTCTGCTGATTTCTCTGCAGTGGTGGCCAGGTCTCTAATTGGTTGTTCCTCTGTATCATTCACACCTTGTCCTTGAGCACTTTTACCTTCTCCTCTAGTGCTCGTTCTCCTGTTGATGTTGTCTCACCACAGTCCAGAGTGCAGATATGTCTCTCTCCACCTCCAGCTCTCCGGGTCTGATTGAGGGGGTGTTGTTGAGCTGGACTATTTTTTGTGCTGACGAGTGTGTTCTCCTGCTGTTCCAGCTCTACCTGCCTTACCTCCAGCTGGGTGAATTCATCCTTCATTTCAATGAGGGAGTGGTACTCTGTGCTGGGAGGTTGACCTTCCACTTGGGGTTGCTTATCTATGGGGTTGTATAATGAAGAGGTCTGGTCTGACACGCTCGGGGTGGGAGGTAGGAATCCTTACAGGTGATTTTGTCCAAAATCAGGTTGTAAGTTTAGAGTTATGATTTGGACTGAAGGATTTGTTATGGAGGGTAGTATCCTGTATATGTCCTTGCTGAAAAATCCAAGTTTATCTAACTTTAAATCTATATTTTTGTAAAAACATGCTGAAAAATGTGGGAGCTCATCTGTTTGTCTTTTCTCGCTCTCTCTCTCTCTCTCGCTCTCCCCTTCCCCTAACCCTGTTCTCTCTCTCTCTCTCTCTCTCTCTCTCTCTCTCGCTCTCCCCTTTCCTTAACCCTGTTCTCTCTTTCCTTCTCTCTCCCCTTTCCTTAACCCTGTTCTCTCTTTCCTTCTCTCTCCCCTTTCCTTAACCCTGTTCTCTCTTTCCTTCTCTCTCCCCTTTCCTTAACCCTGTTCTCTCTTTCCTTCTCTCTCCCCTTTCCTTAACCCTGTTCTCTCTTTCCTTCTCTCTCCCCTTTCCTTAACCCTGTTCTCTCTTTCCTTCTCTCTCCCCTTTCCTTAACCATGTTCTCTCTTTCCTTCTCTCTCCCCTTTCCTTAACCCTGTTCTCTCTTTCCTTCTCTCTCCCCTTTCCTTAACCCTGTTCTCTCTTTCCTTCTCTCTCCCCTTTCCTTAACCCTGTTCTCTCTTTCCTTCTCTCTCCCCTTTCCTTAACCCTGTTCTCTCTCTCTCTCTCTCTCTCTCTCTCTCTCTCTCTCTCTCTCTCTCTCTCTCTCTCTCTCTCTCCCCTTTCCTTAACCATGTTCTCTCTTTCCTTCTCTCTCCCCTTCCCTTAACCCTGTTCTCTCTCTCTCTCTCTCTCTCTCTCTCTCTCTCTCTCTCTCTCTCTCTCTCTCTCTCTCTCTCTCTCGCTCTCCCCTTTCCTTAACCCTGTTCTCTCTTTCCTTCTCTCTCCCCTTTCCTTAACCATGTTCTCTCTTTCCTTCTCTCTCCCCTTTCCTTAACCATGTTCTCTCTTTCCTTCTCTCTCCCCTTCCCTTAACCCTGTTCTCTCTCTCTCTCTCTCTCTCTCTCTCTCTCTCTCTCTCTCTCTCTCTCTCTCTCTCTCTCTCTCCCCCCTTTCCTTAACTCTGTTCTCTCTTTCCTTCTCTCTCCCCTTTCCTTAACCCTGTTCTCTCTTTCCTTCTCTCTCCCCTTTCCTTAACCATGTTCTCTCTTTCCTTCTCTCTCCCCTTTCCTTAACCATGTTCTCTCTTTCCTTCTCTCTCCCCTTTCCTTAACCCTGTTCTCTCTTTCCTTCTCTCTCCCCTTTCTTTAACCCTGTTCTCTCTTTCCTTCTCTCTCCCCTTTCCTTAACCCTGTTCTCTCTTTCCTTCTCTCTCCCCTTTCCTTAACCCTGTTCTCTCTTTCCTTCTCTCTCCCCTTTCCTTAACCCTGTTCTCTCTTTCCTTCTCTCTCCCCTTTCCTTAACCCTGTTCTCTCTTTCCTTCTCTCTCCCCTTTCCTTAACCCTGTTCTCTCTCTCCCCTTGTCACTCATTCTCTATTTTACTGTCTTTTCCTCTCCTTTGAACCTTGAAGATTTTTGCCAACTTTAATCTCCAAGGCTGGATGGCATACCAGTTAAGGTATTCCAAACCTTTTTATGATGTACACAGAGCACCGTTATTAGCATGTTTTGACCACTCCTATAAAAATGGTAGATTATCAGATACTCAACAAAAAGGTCTGATTTCATTTTTACTGAATCAGGACCGAAGTGGTAAATATAAATATCCAGTCCATTACAAAATGTTGAGGCCACTTACACAGTTTTTTGATGCAAACATTCTAGCAAAATGTATAGCGCATAGAATTAAAAAGGTATTGTCGGATATTATTCATCCTAATCAGACAGGTTTTTTACATGGACAATACATTGGAGATAATATAACACAAGTACTGGAAACAATAGAACACCATGAAAAATCTGGGAAACCAGGTCTGTTATTCATAGCTGACTTTGAAAATGCTTTTGATAAACTATTGCTGGAATTTATATATAATTGCTTGGAATATTTCAATTTTGGAGAATCTCTCATACAATGACTCAAAATTATGTATCGTAACCCTATGTGTAAATTATTAAATAATGTTTACTTCTCAGAAAGTATTAAACTGTCAAGAGGAGTAAAACAAGGTTGTCCACTATCGGAATATCTATTTATTATGGCAATAAATACTTTAGCTATTAAAATCAGACTCAACAATAGTATCAAGGGGCTAGAAATGCAGGGCTTGAAAACAAAGATGTCATTGTATGCTGATGATTCGTGTTTTTTTTAGAGCAACAATTGGCATCCCTCCATAGCCTCATAGGGTGTAACGGTCGTCATAGTCGTTCTACTCAGACGAGGAGGAGCATGGATCGGACCAACACGCAGCGTGGGTAGTGCTCATGATAATTTATTAACTCGAAACTGAACACGCGCTCTTAAGCACCGAGCCTGCCCAACCTTACCAGGTTGAATGGTCCCCGTAGCCCTGCCAGTGCGGCGAGGGCTATGCTGGCAAACCGGGGACACCATTTGTAAGGCTGGTGTCATGTACGCAGGCCCGAGGAGACGCACTGGAGGCCAGATGCGTTGGGCCGGCTTCATGACACCCGGCTCGATGCCCAACCTAGCCCGGCCAGTGCGGCAAGGTGGAATAGCCCGCACTGGACTAAGCACGCGTACTGGGGACACCGTGCGCTTTACCGCATAACACGGTGTCTGACCAGTACGACGCCCTCTCACTTCACGTTAAGCACGGGGAGTTGGCTCAGGTATCCTACCCGGCTTTGCCACACTCCGCGTGTGCCCCCCCCCCCCCCCCAAGAAATGTTTGGGTCTGACTCTCGGGCTCCCAACCGCTTCGTCGCGCTGCCTCCTCATACCAGAGCCTCTCTGCCTTCGCTGCCTCCAACTCCGCCTTGGGACGGCGATATTCCCCTGGCTGAACCCAGGGTCATTTGCCGTCCAGGATCTCCTCCCAAGTCCACGAGTCCTGTGTCCTCGGACTCTGCTGCTGTCTGTTCCCACTCTGCTTGATCCTTTTTTGGTGGGTGTTTCTGTAACGGTAGTCGTCATATTCCTCCTCCTCGGACGAGGAGAGGCGAGAAGGATCGGACCAACAAGCAGAGTGGGTAGTGCTCATGATAATTTATTAACTCGAAACTGAACACTAACATGAAACAAAATAACAAAATGAATACACCCGACAACAGTCCCGTGTGGCACGAATACAAACACGGAAACAAACACCCACAAAACACACGTGAAACCCCGGCTGCCTTAGTATGATTCTCAATCAGGGACAACGATTGACAGCTGCCTCTGATTGAGAATTATACCAGGCTGAACACAAAATCCCAACATAGAAAATCACACATAGACAAACCCACCCAACTCACGCCCTGACCAACTAAATAAATACAAGACAAAAGAAAACAGGTCAGGAACGTGACATAGGGGTTCTAGATACTTTTTATATCCTCTCTGGATTACAACCAAGTTGTGATAAGTGTACTATATTACGTATTGGATCACAACAAAATATACATTTTACACTACCGTGTAGTTAACCATCAAATTGTATTGGTCACATACATGTGTTTAGCAGATGTTATTGCGGGTGTAGCGAAATGCTTGTGCTTCTAGCTCCGACAGTGCAGTATGATCTGACGGTGATGTGCACACGCTCGGTATTCATATCCCGAATTGTATCACTGTATCACTACAATACATTTTTATAGAAAGTTAGCAAAAATAGATAAGATCTTGCTACCATAGAAAGGAAAATACCTGTCTATTTGTGGAGTTATGTCACACATGTGTCAGGTTTTGGCCAAGACTGTTTGGGTTTTGGTCACTAGATGTCCCCATTGCACCTTTTTTGTACCTTTTGTTTTTCTTGCTCTAATTATTGTTTGCACCTGTAGGTCATTCCCTTGTTAGTATTTAAACCCTGTGTGTTCCTCAGTTCCTTGCTCAGTGTTTGTAAGTTAGCACCCAGCCCCAGCCCAAGCCTTGTTTTATACAGATATTTCTCTTGTTGGATTTTCCAGAGGTTCTCTGGTTTAGTTCTTGTGTATTATTTGAGTAGTCTTTTGAGGTTTGTTTTTCCCTGCTGTTTTTTACCACTTTGTGGAGTTTCTTTTGTATTTTGGAGGATTTCCATTTTGTGCCTCTTGGCTTTATTTTTGGACATTGTGGATTTAGTTTCTTTGCCTGAAGATTTTGTTCTTTTATTAAACCACCATCTCTAGTACTGCTGTGTCTGCCTCATCTTCTGGGTTCTGACGATTATTAGTGACTGTTTCTCTCACCGGGTCCTGACAACATGCAGCTAACTAAAATATATTGAAGCATTACTGCAAAAATGTAAGAGGCAAGTGGAAGGGGGAAAAAGTCAGGAACTTGTCCGTTAATAGAACCAATAAAATGTTATATGGGGGATACAACCATCCCAGCTCTGCATATTTAGCTGCTAAGAGACAGAATCATTAAATCATTTGTTTTGATACTGTCCATATGTAGCTTGTTTTTGGTTGCAGGTTCAGGAATGGCTAAACATTTACCTGGAGCTAACTATGCAAATAGCACTGCTGGATGATTTGAAAAGTCATAGTCAGTCGATCAATAATATAATAATACTTTAAGCAAAAAAAAATCTTCTTTAATTTACAATCTGTAGATACTATGAAAATAGAAAGGTTCAAAACTTTTGTAAAACGTAACAACACAGTTAAAGAATATATGACAAATAGAAATCAAAACTGGATGGTGTTAAGAGATAGATGGGAGGGGTTGAGTGGAGCTGAAGGATGGGACTGGATGGTGTTAAGAGATAGATGGGAGGGGTTGAGTGGAGCTGAAGGATGGGACTGGATGGTGTTAAGAGATAGATGGGAGGGGTTGAGTGGAGCTGAAGGATGGGACTGGATGGTGTTCAGAGATAGATGGGAGGGGTTGAGTGGAGCTGAAGGATGGGACTGGATGGTGTTCAGAGATAGATGGGAGGGGTTGAGTGGAGCTGAAGGATGAGACTGGATGGTGTTCAGAGATAGATGGGAGGGGTTGAGTGGAGCTGAAGGATGAGACTGGATGGTGTTCAGAGATAGATGGGAGGGGTTGAGTGGAGCTGTAATTGTCAATTAAAGCCTTTGACAGTTATGACATGCTTGTAATTCTACTTCAGTATTCCATAGTAACATCTGACAAAAATATCTAAAGACACTGGAGCAGCAAACTTTGTGAAAATTAATATTTGTGTCATTCTCAAAACGTTTGGCCACGACTGTAGTATGAATAAGCTGGAAATAGAGGCCGAAGTGTTGTTGTCCATTAGTTTACTCCAATTATGGGAAGGGTAATAGGGTTAGAGGAAAATAATAAAGGGACATGTATTTTTAAAAAAACATACAGTATCAGTCAAAAGTTTGGACACACCTACTCATTCAAGGGTTTTTCTTATTTTTTTACTCTTTTCTACACTGTAGAGTAATAGTGAAGACATCAAAACCATGAAATAACACATATGGAATCATGAAGTAACCAAACATTTTTAAACAAATCTAAGTATATTTTATATTCTTCAAATTAGCCACCCTTTGCCTTGATGACAGATTTGCACACTCTTGGCATTCTCTAAACCAGATGGGATGTCGTATCGCTGCAGAATGCTGTGGTATCCATGCTGGTTAAGTGTGCCTTGAATTCTAAATAAATCCCTGACAGTGTCACCATCAAAGCACCCCCACACCATCACACCTCCTCCTCCATGGTTCACAGTGGGAACCACACATGTGGAGATCATCCGTTCATCTACTCTGCGTCTCACAAAGACACAGCGGTTGGAACAGAAATCTCACCTTTGGACTCATCAGACCAAAGGACAGATTTCCACTGGTCTAATGTCCATTGCTCGTGTTGATTGACCCAAGCAAGTCTCTTTTTTTCATATTGGTGTCCTTTAGTAGTGTTTCTTTGCAGCAATTTGACCATGAAGGCCTGATTCACGCAGTCTCCTCTGAACAGTTGATGTTGTCTGTTACTTGAATTCTGTGAAGCATTTATTTGGGCTGCAATTTCTGAGGCTGGTAACTCTAATGAACTTATCCTCTGCAGCAGAAGTAACTCTGGGTCTTCCTTTCCTGTGGCAGTCCTCATGAGAGCCAGTGTCATCATAGCGCTTGATGATTTTTGTGACTGCACTTAAAGACATTATCCATATTGACTGACATTCATGTCTTAAAGTAACCATGGGCTGTTGTTTCTCTTTGCTTATTTGAGCTGTTCTTGCCATAATATGGACTTGATCTTTTACCAAATAGGGCTATCTTCTGTATACCACCCCTACCATGTCACAACACAACTGATTGGCTCAAACGCATTAAGAAGGAAAGAAATTCCACAAATTAACTTTTAACAAGGCACACTTGTTAATTGAAATGCATTCCAGGTGACTACCTCATGAAGCTGGTTGAGAAATTCCCAAGAGAGTGCAAACCTGTCATCAAGGCAAAGGGTGGAGACTTTGAAGAATCTAAAATCGATTAACACTTTTTTTGTTTACTACATGATTCCATATGTGTTATTTCATAGTTTTGATGTCTTCACTATTATTCTACAATGTATAAAATAGTACAAATAAAGAAAAACCCTTGAATGAGTAGCTGTGTCAAAACTTTTGACTGTTACTGTATATATTACAAAAAATATATGTGGGGGATTAGAAATGATGCAGACTATTATATTGATGGAGGCTACAATCTATCTGCAATATTAAAGCTGATCTACCCCCTAAAAAAATGATGTATCTCCTCTCTGAACACCTTTTGCCTCACAAAGCAACATGACAGAAACATGCCGGTGCCAGCAGTCGGGAGGCGAGGGGCGCAGCGTAGGTGTGTTTTCTGTCTCTTAAAGAATGAAGGGAGGAAGGGTTAACAAAGATAAAAATATTATAGTTGTCGGCACGTTCAGCCAATAAATCTGACAGCAGTGTTTTGGTAGTCTGGAAGAAAAAAAACTCATTACTCAACCAGCACACAGCCAAGGTGACTGCTCTCTACACCTGGCTGTGACTGCACCTGTCACCCCAAGGCCACCACCACACACCTGTCCCTCTCTGACTCTAACCTGCTCACCTCCAACACACAGATAAATAACATGTCTGGTACACAGTCTGGGAAATCATACATGGAGGACTCACAGAAAATTGGCCATCTAAATGCCTTAAACAGTCTGAATGTCCTCTAAGACTAACTTGGTGTTACTGTTGGTGAGTCCTATGATTCATCTGATGTATTTTCACCATTTTCTCCTACAGACATTCAAAGACAATTGGAAGACTACAATTCAGAGTATTGGTTCAGTTTTCTGGCTGTATTACAGGTGTTACGCCAGACTGTCAGGATTTACTTTCATTACTGTGTGTTTGCTGGTGGCAGCCTCAGACAAGGTGAGTTTCTGGGCATTGTCACTGTGCCAGATCCCTCCCTGTGTGGTGGTGGTGGTGGTGGTGGTTACTGATTTCACTCCAGGGGTAGAATGGGTTGGAGAACACTAAGACACCTGCTGTGATGTCCTGGTCAACTCTAGCTACATCAATTCAATATTTAAATCTAAACCAAGCGTGATCCAACCCTGAGTTAACTCTGAGGTGGGCTAACCCTGGGATAACTCTGAAACCACCGTGGTTCAGCTCTTCTAACACAAATCCAATCACGCATATCCAGAGGCTTCAATAAAACACTATCTCTCTTACTCTCTCTCTCTTTCTGTCCATCCCCTTTCTTTTATATTTCTTCCTGTTGTCTTTATCTCTCCCCAGATGGAGCTCAGTAGTAAAGTTCAAGGACTTATCAAAAGTTGGATTTCTCCTGGCTGAAGAAAACACTCGCTGATTAAACCAAAAAAGAACAAGTGAAAGACAGAGAGAGGAAGAGAGAAAAAGAGAGAGGACGAGAGAGAGTACACTGTACTATTCTCCACCTCCCCTGCAGTGAGATGCTTGCAGTGATGCGTGGTCGTGTCGTGTCGTGTTGCGTGGTCGTGTCGTGTCGTGTTGCGTGGTTATGTTGTGTCATGTTGCGTGGTCGTGTTGTGCCATATTGTGTTGCGTGGTCGTGTTGTGCCATATTGTGTTGCATGGTCGTGTTGTGCAATATTGTGTTGCGTGGTCGCGTTGTGTCGTGTTGCGTGGTCGTGTTGTGTTGCGTGGTCGTGTTGTGTCTTGTTGTGTTGCGTGGTCGTGTTGTGTTGTGTGGTCGTGTTGTGTTGTGTTGTGTTGCGTGGTCGTGTTGTGCCGTGTTGTGTTGCGTGGTCGTGTTGTGGTCGTGTTGTGTTGCGTGGTCGTGTTGTGTCGTGTTGTGTTGCGTGGTCGTGTTGTGTTGCGTGGTCGTGTTGTGTTGCGTGGTCGCGTTGTGTCGTGTTGCGTGGTCGCGTTGTGTCGTGTTGCGTGGTCGTGTTGTGTTGCGTGGTCGCGTTGTGTCGTGTTGCGTGGTCGTGTTGTGTTGTGTTGCTTGGTCGTGTTGTGCCATGTTGTGTTGCGTGGTCGTGTTGTGTTGCGTGGTCGTGTTGTGTTGCGTGGTCGTGTTGTGTCGTGTGGTCGTGTTGTGTTGCGTGGTCGTGTTGTGTTGCGTGGTCGTGTTGTGTCGTGTTGTGTTGCGTGGTCGTGTTGCGTGGTCGTGTTGTGTTGCGTGGTCGTGTTGTGTTGTGTGGTCGTGTTGTGTTGCGTGGTCGTGTTGTGTCGTGTGGTCGTGTTGTGTTGCGTGGTCGTGTTGTGTTGCGTGGTCGTGTTGTGCCGTGTTGTGGTCGTGTTGTGCCGTGTTGTGGTCGTGTTGTGTTGCGTGGTCGTGTTGTGTTGCGTGGTCATGTTGTGTCGTGTGGTCGTGTTGTGTTGCGTGGTCGTGTTGTGTTGCGTGGTCGTGTTGTGCCGTGTTGTGTTGCGTGGTCGTGTTGTGTTGCGTGGTCGTGTTGTGCCGTGTTGTGGTCGTGTTGTGTTGCGTGGTCGTGTTGTGTTGCGTGGTCGTGTTGTGTTGCGTGGTCGTGTTGTGTTGCGTGGTCGTGTTGTGCCGTGTTGTGGTCGTGTTGTGTTGCGTGGTCGTGTTGTGCCGTGTTGTGCCATGCTGTGTTGCGTGGTTGTGTTGTGTCGTGTGGTCGTGTTGTGTTGCGTGGTCGTGTTGTGTTGCGTGGTCATGTTGTGCCGTGTTGTGCCATGCTGTGTTGCGTGGTTGTGTTGTGTCGTGTGGTCGTGTTGTGTTGCGTGGTCGTGTTGTGCCGTGTTGTGGTCGTGTTGTGTTGCGTGGTTGTGTTGTGTTGCGTGGTCGTGTTGTGTTGCGTGGTCGTGTTGTGTTGTGTTGCGTGGTCGTGTTGTGTTGCGTGGTCGTGTTGTGCCGTGTTGTGCCATGCTGTGTTGCGTGGTTGTGTTGTGTCGTGTGGTCGTGTTGTGTTGCGTGGTCGTGTTGTGTTGCGTGGTCGTGTTGTGCCGTGTTGTGCCATGCTGTGTTGCGGGGTTGTGTGGTGTTGTGTGGTCGTGTTGTGTCATGTTGTGGTGCGTGGTCGTGTTGTGTCATGTTGTGTTGTGTCTTGTGGTCGTGTTGTGTCGTGTTGTGCTGCGTGGTCGTGTTTTGCCGTGTTGTGTTGTGTCGTGTTGCATGGTCGTGCTGTGTTGCGTGGCTGTGTTGTGCCATGCTGTGTTGCGTGGTTGTGTGGTGTTGTGTGGTCGTGTTGTGTCATGTTGTGGTGCGTGGTCGTGTTGTGTCATGTTGTGGTGCGTGGTCGTGTTGTGTCATGTTGTGTTGCGTGGTTGTGTTGTGTCTTGTTGCATGGACGTGTTGTGCCATGTTGTGGTGCGTGGTCGTGTTGTGTCATGTTGTGGTGCGTGGTTGTGTTGTGTCATGTTGTGGTGCGTGGTCGTGTTGTGTCATGTTGTGGTGCGTGGTCGTGTTGTGTCATGTTGTGTTGTGTCGTGTGTTTGTGTTGTGTCATGTTGTGTTGCATGGTTGTGTTGTGTCGTGTTGCATGGACGTGTTGTGCCATGTTGTGTTGCGTGGTCGTGTTGTACCGTGGGGAGGGCAGCAGCCCTATTTTTGGAGATGGGGACTTATTAACCTGTAGAGATAGGTAGAGCCTGACTGCACCGAGATGCACAGAGCCACTCTTACCCACTGAGGAGAGAGAGAGAAAGACAGGGGGCTTTTATCCATTAATATAGGGGCACAACGCCAGTCATAAAACAACTCCTCTCTCGCACACAGCAAAAGAAAATATACTTTTGCAGTAGACATATTTACTGAAACCACAGAAAAGTATAATTTTTTCACATTCGAATTATGGCCCTTCTGATCTAATGGCTCTGCAGCATGAGTTAAATGTTAACTTCGGAAGTTTAAGTCTGATTGACTGCATGAACTAGCTCAGCCCATAATTGCATTCATGAATCTTGGATCATATGGCACATCCGTTCTACTGTACTGCTTACACTGTATGATTTAGTAAGATAGTTGCAATATTCAGATATACAGTTCATAAATTAGCATGTTAGCATGTGTATATGATATACCAACTGTAATTCACTAATGCTATAAGTAGAACTGTGATGACTGAAATGATTAATGCCAGATAGTAATGCCCATGATATTTTGCAACCTGGGCAACAGCCAATTATTAATCACAGAAGAAAACAATCCTCACAGACAGACATGACAAGAAATGTGTCATATGTAAAAAAAGTTATAATCTTATCAGCTTGTTGAGAGAGTTTGAAAGGAGAGGGGAAAAGGCATGTGTGTGTGTACAGTATGTGTGTGTGTCTTTGTTTATGTCATTGAGAGAGAAACTTCTTCTCTCTTTTGATCCTGAGAGAATATGTATGATTGTTTGGGGCTGCCTGCGGCCAGCAGGGAAACAGGATGAGAACACATTGAGTAAATAAAACCGTCTTTGTACAGAGAGGTGTGTCACGCACTGTAATCTGGTTAACACGGTGTGTGTGTTTGTGTGCGCGCACACGCACACACGCACACACACCTCTAGTCCCCAGTCACTTAGTGTTTCTGAGAGGAGTCAGCAGTGTGTGATTCCTCCTGGCAGTCCATTCTATTTGCCCTCTGTCTATTCTATTATAAATATTGGGCAACGGCCAGAGGACTGTGATGAAAGAGAGAGAGAGAGAGAAAAAGAGAGAGAGACAAAAGAATGAAAAGATGAGTGAGAGAGGGAGGGACAGAGGGAGAGAGAGAGACAGAAAGAGAGAAAGATGGAGAGCGATAAAGATGGAGAAAGAAAGACGAAGAGAGAGAAGGCAAAAGCTTCAGTGAGAGAAAGAGAAGGGGAGAGAGAGAGAAAGAAAGACACAGAGAGAGAGAGAGAGAAAGAGAGAGGGAGATTATCAAAACTTAACCTCCTTGTGGTGCTATAGTCAGAATCCAAACAGTGGTTGAACTGTATATTGACCACAGGGCTATAAACTATGAAACGTAACATATTATTTTACCAATTGGTCAAAGCATTTTTTATTGGACACCCTATGTATACTGGAGAGTGATCGGTAACACCAGTCATATCTACTGGAGAGTGATCATTAACACCAGTCATATATACTGGAGAGTGGTGAGTAACACCAGTCATATCTACTGGAGAGTGATGTGTAACACCAGTCATATCTACTGGAGAGTGATGAGTAACACCAGTCATATCTACTGGAGAGTGATGAGTAACACCAGTCATATCTACTGGAGAGTGATGAGTAACACCAGTCATATCTACTGGAGAGTGATCATTAACACCAGTCATATATACTGGAGAGTGATGAGTAACACCAGTCATATCTACTGGGGAGTGATGTGTAACACCAGTCATATCTACTGGAGAGTGATGAGTAACACCAGTCATATCTACTGGAGAGTGATGAATAACACCAGTCATACCTACTGGAGAGTGATGAGTAACACCAGTCATATCTACTGGAGAGTGATCGGTAACACCAGTCATATCTACTGGAGAGTGATCGGTAACACCAGTCATATCTACTGGAGATTGATGAGTAACACCAGTCATATCTACTGGAGAGTGATCGGTAACACCAGTCATATCTACTGGAGATTGATCAGTAACACCAGTCATATCTACTGGAGAGTGATCAGTAATACCAGTCATACTGTATCTACTGGAGAGTGATCAATAATACCAGTCATATCGACTGGAGAGTGATAAGTAAAACCAGTCATACGGTATCTACTGGAGAGTGATCAGTAATACCAGTCATACTGTATCTAATGGAGAGTGATCGGTAATATCAGTCATACTGTATCTACTGGAGAGTGATCAGTAAAACCAGTCATACGGTATCTACTGGAGAGTGATCAGTAATACCAGTCATACTGTATCTAATGGAGAGTGATCGGTAATATCAGTCATACTGTATCTACTGGAGAGTGATCAGTAATACCAGTCATACTGTATCTAATGGAGAGTGATCAGTAAAACCAGTCATACGGTATCTACTGGAGAGTGATCAGTAATACCAGTCATACTGTATCTAATGGAGAGTGATCGGTAATATCAGTCATACTGTATCTACTGGAGAGTGATCAGTAATACCAGTCATACTGTATCTACTGGAGAGTGATCAGTAATACCAGTCATACTGTATCTAATGGAGAGTGATCGGTAATATCAGTCATACTGTATCTACTGGAGAGTGATCAGTAATATCAGGCATACTGTATCTACTGGAGAATGATCAGTAATACCAGTCATACTGTATCTACTGGAGAGTGATCAGTAACACCAGTCATATCTACTGGAGAGTGATGAGTAACACCAGTTATACCTACTGGAGAGTGATCAGTAACACCAGTCATATCTACTGGAGAGTGATCAGTAACACCAGTCATATCTACTGGAGAGTGATCATTAACACCAGTCATATCTACTGGAGAGTGATCATTAACACCAGTCATATCTACTGGAGAGTGATGAGTAACACCAGTCATATCTACTGGAGAGTGATCAGTAACACCAGTCATATCTACTGGAGAGTGATCATTAACACCAGTCATATCTACTGGAGAGTGATGAGTAACACCAGTCATATCTACTGGAGAGTGATCAGTAACACCAGTCATATCTACTGGAGAGTGATCAGTAACACCAGTCATATCTACTGGAGAGTGATCATTAACACCAGTCATATCTACTGGAGAGTGATGAGTAACACCAGTCATATCTACTGGAGAGTGATGAATAACACCAGTCATATCTACTGGAGAGTGATCAGTAACACCAGTCATATCTACTGGAGAGTGATCATTAACACCAGTCATATCTACTGGAGAGTGATGAGTAACACCAGTCATATCTACTGGAGAGTGATCAGTAACACCAGTCATATCTACTGGAGAGTGATGAGTAACACCAGTCATATCTACTGGAGAGTGATGAGTAACACCAGTCGTATCTACTGGAGAGTGATCAGTAACACCAGTCATATCTACTGGAGAGTGATCAGTAACACCATTCATATCTACTGGGGAGTGATGAGTAACACCAGTCATATCTACTGGGGAGTGATGAGTAACACCAGTCATATCTACTGGAGTGTGATGAGTAACACCAGTCATACCTACTGGAGAGTGATGAGTAACACCAGTCATACCTACTGGAGAGTGATGAGTAACACCAGTCATATCTACTGGAGAGTGATGAGTAAAACCAGTCATATCTACTGGAGAGTGATGAGTAAAACCAGTCATATCTACTGGAGATTGATCAGCAACACCAGTCATATCTACTGGAGAGTGATCAGTAACACCAGTCATATCTACTGGAGAGTGATGAGTAACACCAGTCATATCTACTGGATTGTGATCAGTAACACCAGTCATATCTACTGGAGAGTGAACAGTAACACCAGTCATATCTACTGGAGTGTGATCAGTCACACCAGTCATATCTACTGGGGAGTGATGAGTAACACCAGTCATATCTACTGGAGAGTGATCATTAACACCAGTCATATCTACTGGAGAGTGATCATTAACACCAGTCATATATACTGGAGAGTGATCAGTATTACCAGCCATACGGTATCTACTGGAGAGTGATCAGTAATACCAGTCATATCGACTGGCGAGTGATCAGTAATACCAGTAATATATACTGGAGAGTGATCAGTATTACCAGCCATACGGTATCTACTGGAGAGTGATCAGTAACACCAATCATATCTACTGGGCAGTGATGAGTAACACCAGTCATATCTACTGGAGAGTGATCAGTAATACCAGTCATACGGTATCTACTGGAGAGTGATCAGTAACACCAGTCATATCTACTGGGGAGTGATCAGTATTACCAGCCATACAGTATCTACTGGGGAGTGATCAGTAAAACCAGTCATACGGTATCTACTGGAGAGTGATCAGTAATACCAGTCATATCTACTGGAGAGTGATCAGTAAAACCATTCATACGGTATCTACTGGGGAGTGATCAGTAAAACCATTCATACGGTATCTACTGGGGAGTGATCAGTAACACCAGTCATTTTTACTGGAGAGTGATCAGTAATATCAGTCAACCGGTATCTACTTGAGAGTGATCAGTAAAACCAGTCATATCAACTGGGGAGAGATCAGTAATACCAGTCATATAAACTGGGGAGTGATCAGTAATACCAGTCATATCTACTGGAGAGTGATGAGTAACACCAGTCATATCTACTGGAGAGTGATGAGTAACACCAGTCAAATCTACTGGAGAGTGATCAGTAACACCAGTCATGTCGACTGGGGAGTGATCAGTAATACCAGTAATATATACTGGAGAGTGATCAGTATTACCAGCCATACGGTATCTACTGGAGAGTGATCAGTAACACCAGGCATATCTACTGGGCAGTGAAGAGTAACACCAGTCATATCTACTGGAGAGTGATGAATAACACCAGTCATATCTACTGGAGAGTGATCAGTAACACCAGTCATATCTACTGGAGAGTGATCATTAACACCAGTCATATCTACTGGAGAGTGATGAGTAACACCAGTCATATCTACTGGAGAGTGATCAGTAACACCAGTCATATCTACTGGAGAGTGATCAGTAACACCAGTCATATCTACTGGAGAGTGATCATTAACACCAGTCATATCTACTGGAGAGTGATGAGTAACACCAGTCATATCTACTGGAGAGTGATGAATAACACCAGTCATATCTACTGGAGAGTGATCAGTAACACCAGTCATATCTACTGGAGAGTGATCATTAACACCAGTCATATCTACTGGAGAGTGATGAGTAACACCAGTCATATCTACTGGAGAGTGATCAGTAACACCAGTCATATCTACTGGAGAGTGATGAGTAACACCAGTCATATCTACTGGAGAGTGATGAGTAACACCAGTCATATCTACTGGAGAGTGATCAGTAACACCAGTCATATCTACTGGAGAGTGATCAGTAACACCAGTCATACCTACTGGAGAGTGATCATTAACACAAGTCATATCTACTGGAGAGTGATGAGTAACACCAGTCATATCTACTGGAGAGTGATCAGTAACACCAGTCATATCTACTGGAGAGTGATGAGTAACACCAGTCATATCTACTGGAGAGTGATGAGTAACACCAGTCGTATCTACTGGAGAGTGATCAGTAACACCAGTCATATCTACTGGAGAGTGATCAGTAACACCATTCATATCTACTGGGGAGTGATGAGTAACACCAGTCATATCTACTGGGGAGTGATGAGTAACACCAGTCATATCTACTGGAGTGTGATGAGTAACACCAGTCATATCTACTGGAGAGTGATCATTAACACCAGTCATATCTACTGGAGAGTGATGAGTAACACCAGCCATATCTACTGGAGAGTGATCAGTAACACCAGTCATATCTACTGGAGAGTGATGAGTAACACCAGTCATATCTACTGGAGAGTGATGAGTAACACCAGTCGTATCTACTGGAGAGTGATCAGTAACACCAGTCATATCTACTGGAGAGTGATCAGTAACACCAGTCATATCTACTGGGGAGAGATGAGTAACACCAGTCATATCTACTGGGGAGTGATGAGTAACACCAGTCATATCTACTGGAGTGTGATGAGTAACACCAGTCATATCTACTGGAGAGTGATGAGTAACACCAGTCATACCTACTGGAGAGTGATGAGTAACACCAGTCATATCTACTGGAGAGTGATGAGTAAAACCAGTCATATCTACTGGAGAGTGATGAGTAAAACCAGTCATATCTACTGGAGATTGATCAGCAACACCAGTCATATCTACTGGAGAGTGATCAGTAACACCAGTCATATCTACTGGAGAGTGATGAGTAACACCAGTCATATCTACTGGAGTGTGATCAGTAACACCAGTCATATCTACTGGAGAGTGATCAGTAACACCAGTCATATCTACTGGAGTGTGATCAGTCACACCAGTCATATCTACTGGGGAGTGATGAGTAACACCAGTCATATCTACTGGAGAGTGATCATTAACACCAGTCATATCTACTGGAGAGTGATCATTAACACCAGTCATATATACTGGAGAGTGATCAGTATTACCAGCCATACAGTATCTACTGGAGAGTGATCAGTAATACCAGTCATATCGACTGGGGAGTGATCAGTAATACCAGTAATATATACTGGAGAGTGATCAGTATTACCAGCCCTACGGTATCTACTGGAGAGTGATCAGTAAAACCAATCATATCTACTGGGCAGTGATGAGTAACACCAGTCATATCTACTGGAGAGTGATCAGTAATACCAGTCATACGGTATCTACTGGAGAGTGATCAGTAACACCAGTCATATCTACTGGGGAGTGATCAGTATTACCAGCCATACAGTATCTACTGGGGAGTGATCAGTAAAACCAGTCATACGGTATCTACTGGAGAGTGATCAGTAATACCAGTCATATCTACTGGAGAGTGATCAGTAAAACCATTCATACGGTATCTACTGGGGAGTGATCAGTAAAACCATTCATACGGTATCTACTGGGGAGTGATCAGTAACACCAGTCATTTTTACTGGAGAGTGATCAGTAATATCAGTCAACCGGTATCTACTTGAGAGTGATCAGCAAAACCAGTCATATCAACTGGGGAGAGATCAGTAATACCAGTCATATAAACTGGGGAGTGATCAGTAATACCAGTCATATCTACTGGAGAGTGATGAGTAACACCAGTCATATCTACTGGAGAGTGATGAGTAACACCAGTCAAATCTACTGGAGAGTGATCAGTAACACCAGTCATATCTACTGGAGAGTGATCATTAACACCAGTCATATCTACTGGAGAGTGATGAGTAACACCAGTCAAATCTACTGGAGAGTCATGAGTAACACCAGTCATATCTACTGGAGATTGATCGGCAACACCAGTCATATCTACTGGAGAGTGATCAGTCACACCAGTCATATCTACTGGAGAGTGATCAGTAACACCAGTCATATCTACTGGAGAGTGATCAGTAACACCAGTCGTATCTACTGGGGAGTGATGAGTAACACCAGTTAAATCTACTGGAGAGTAATCAGTAACACCAGTCATATCTACTAGAGAGTGATCATTAACACCAGTCATATCGACTGGGGAGTGATCAGTAATACCAGTAATATATACTGGAGAGTGATCAGTATTACCAGCCATACGGTATCTACTGGAGAGTGATCAGTAATACCAGTCATATCGACTGGGGAGTGATCAGTAATACCAGTCATATATACTGGAGAGTGATCAGTATTACCAGCCATACGGTATCTACTGGAGAGTGATCAGTAACACCAATCATATCTACTGGGCAGTGATGAGTAACACCAGTCATATCTACTGGAGAGTGATCAGTAATACCAGTCATACGGTATCTACTGGAGAGTGATCAGTAACACCAGTCATATCTACTGGGGAGTGATCAGTATTACCAGCCATACAGTATCTACTGGGGAGTGATCAGTAAAACCAGTCATACGGTATCTACTGGAGAGTGATCAGTAATACCAGTCATATCTACTGGAGAGTGATCAGTAAAACCATTCATACGGTATCTACTGGGGAGTGATCAGTAAAACCATTCATACGGTATCTACTGGGGAGTGATCAGTAACACCAGTCATTTTTACTGGAGAGTGATCAGTAATATCAGTCAACCGGTATCTACTTGAGAGTGATCAGCAAAACCAGTCATATCAACTGGGGAGAGATCAGTAATACCAGTCATATAAACTGGGGAGTGATCAGTAATACCAGTCATATCTACTGGAGAGTGATGAGTAACACCAGTCATATCTACTGGAGAGTGATGAGTAACACCAGTCAAATCTACTGGAGAGTGATCAGTAACACCAGTCATATCTACTGGAGAGTGATCATTAACACCAGTCATATCTACTGGAGAGTGATGAGTAACACCAGTCAAATCTACTGGAGAGTCATGAGTAACACCAGTCATATCTACTGGAGATTGATCGGCAACACCAGTCATATCTACTGGAGAGTGATCAGTCACACCAGTCATATCTACTGGAGAGTGATCAGTAACACCAGTCATATCTACTGGAGAGTGATCAGTAACACCAGTCGTATCTACTGGGGAGTGATGAGTAACACCAGTTAAATCTACTGGAGAGTAATCAGTAACACCAGTCATATCTACTAGAGAGTGATCATTAACACCAGTCATATCGACTGGGGAGTGATCAGTAATACCAGTAATATATACTGGAGAGTGATCAGTATTACCAGCCATACGGTATCTACTGGAGAGTGATCAGTAACACCAGGCATATCTACTGGGCAGTGAAGAGTAACACCAGTCATATCTACTGGAGAGTGATCAGTAATACCAGTCATACGGTATCTACTGGAGAGTGATCAGTAACACCAGTCATATCTACTGGGGAGTGATCAGTATTACCAGCCAAACACTATCTACTGGGGATTGATCTGTAAAACCAGTCATACGGTATCTACTGGAGAGTGATCAGTAATACCAGTCATACTGTATCTACTGGAGAGTGATCAGTAATACCAGTCATACAGTATCTACTGGAGAGTGATCAGTAACACCATTCATATCTACTGGAGAGTGATGAGTAATACCAGTCATACTGTAACTACTGGAGAGTGATCAGTAATACCAGTCATACTGTATCTACTGGAGAGTGATCAGTAATATCAGTCATACTGTATCTACTGAAGAGTGATCAGTAATACCAGTCATACGGTATCTACTGGAGAGTGATCCGTATTACCAGCCATACGGTATCTACTGGAGAGTGATGACTAATATCAGTCATATCTAATGGAGAGTGATGAGTAAAACCAGTCCTATCTACTAGGGAGTGATCAGTAATACCATTCATACGGTATCTACTGGAGAGTGATCAGTAATACCAGTCATACGGTATCTACTGGAGAGTGATCAGTAATATCAGTGATACTGTATCTACTGGAGAGTGATCAGTAATACCAGTCATACGGTATCTACTGGAGAGTGATCAGTAATACCAGTCATATCTACTGGGGAGTGATCAGTAATACCAGTCATACGGTATCTACTGGAGAGTGATCAGTAATACCAGTCATACGGTATCTATTGGAGAGTGATCAGTAATACCAGTCATACGGTATCTACTGGAGACTGATCAGTAATATCAATCATACTGTATCGATTGGAGAGTGATCAGTATTACCAGCCATACGGTATCTACTGGAGAGTGATGACTAATATCAGTCATATCTAATGGAGAGTGATGAGTAAAACCAGTCCTATCTACTAGGGAGTGATCAGTAATACCAGTCGTACTGTATCTACTGGAGAGTGATCAGTAATACCAGTCATACAGTATCTACTGGAGAGTGATCAGTAACACCATTCGTATCTACTGGAGAGTGATGAGTAATACCAGTCATACTGTAACTACTGGAGAGTGATCAGTAATACCAGTCATACGGTATCTACTGGAGAGTGATCAGTAATATCAATCATACTGTATCTACTGGAGAGTGATCAGTAATATCAATCATACGGTATCTACTGGAGAGTGATCAGTAACACCAGTCATACGGTATCTACTGGAGAGTGATCAGTAATATCAGTCATACTGTATCTACTGGAGAGTGATCAGTAATACCAGTCATACGGTATCTACTGGAGAGTGATCAGTAATATCAGTCATACTGTATCTATTGGAGAGTGATCAGTAATACCAGTCATACGGTATCTACTGGAGAGTGATCAGTAATATCAATCATACGGTATCTACTGGAGAGTGATCAGTAATATCAATCATACTGTATCTATTGGAGAGTGATCCGTACTACCAGCCATACGGTATCTACTGGAGAGTGATGACTAATATCAGTCATATCTAATGGAGAGTGATGAGTAAAACCAGTCCTATCTACTAGGGAGTGATCAGTAATACCAGTCATACGGTATCTACTGGAGAGTGATCAGTAATACCAGTCATACGGTATCTACTGGAGAGTGATCAGTAATACCAGTCATACGGTATCTACTGGTGAGTGATCAGTAATACCAGTCATATCTACTGGAGAGTGATCAGTAATACCAGTCATATGGTATCTACTGGAGAGTGATCAGTAATATCTCTGATACTGTATCTACTGGAGAGTGATCAGTAAAACCAGTCATACCTACTGGGGAGTGATCAGTAAAACCAGTCATACTGTATCTACTGGAGAGTGATCAGTAATATCAGTCATACTGTATCTACTGAAGAGTGATCAGTAATACCAGTCATACGGTATCTACTGGAGAGTGATCCGTATTACCAGCCATACGGTATCTACTGGAGAGTGATGACTAATATCAGTCATATCTAATGGAGAGTGATGAGTAAAACCAGTCCTATCTACTAGGGAGTGATCAGTAATACCATTCATACGGTATCTACTGGAGAGTGATCAGTAATACCAGTCATATCTACTGGAGAGTGATCAGTAAAACCATTCATACGGTATCTACTGGGGAGTGATCAGTAAAACCATTCATACGGTATCTACTGGGGAGTGATCAGTAACACCAGTCATTTTTACTGGAGAGTGATCAGTAATATCAGTCAACCGGTATCTACTTGAGAGTGATCAGCAAAACCAGTCATATCAACTGGGGAGAGATCAGTAATACCAGTCATATAAACTGGGGAGTGATCAGTAATACCAGTCATATCTACTGGAGAGTGATGAGTAACACCAGTCATATCTACTGGAGAGTGATGAGTAACACCAGTCAAATCTACTGGAGAGTGATCAGTAACACCAGTCATATCTACTGGAGAGTGATCATTAACACCAGTCATATCTACTGGAGAGTGATGAGTAACACCAGTCAAATCTACTGGAGAGTCATGAGTAACACCAGTCATATCTACTGGAGATTGATCGGCAACACCAGTCATATCTACTGGAGAGTGATCAGTCACACCAGTCATATCTACTGGAGAGTGATCAGTAACACCAGTCATATCTACTGGAGAGTGATCAGTAACACCAGTCGTATCTACTGGGGAGTGATGAGTAACACCAGTTAAATCTACTGGAGAGTAATCAGTAACACCAGTCATATCTACTAGAGAGTGATCATTAACACCAGTCATATCGACTGGGGAGTGATCAGTAATACCAGTAATATATACTGGAGAGTGATCAGTATTACCAGCCATACGGTATCTACTGGAGAGTGATCAGTAACACCAGGCATATCTACTGGGCAGTGAAGAGTAACACCAGTCATATCTACTGGAGAGTGATCAGTAATACCAGTCATACGGTATCTACTGGAGAGTGATCAGTAACACCAGTCATATCTACTGGGGAGTGATCAGTATTACCAGCCAAACACTATCTACTGGGGATTGATCTGTAAAACCAGTCATACGGTATCTACTGGAGAGTGATCAGTAATACCAGTCGTACTGTATCTACTGGAGAGTGATCAGTAATACCAGTCATACAGTATCTACTGGAGAGTGATCAGTAACACCATTCATATCTACTGGAGAGTGATGAGTAATACCAGTCATACTGTAACTACTGGAGAGTGATCAGTAATACCAGTCATACGGTATCTACTGGAGAGTGATCAGTAATATCAATCATACTGTATCTACTGGAGAGTGATCAGTAATATCAATCATACGGTATCTACTGGAGAGTGATCAGTAATACCAGTCATACTGTATCTACTGGAGAGTGATCAGTAATATCAGTCATACTGTATCTACTGAAGAGTGATCAGTAATACCAGTCATACGGTATCTACTGGAGAGTGATCCGTATTACCAGCCATACGGTATCTACTGGAGAGTGATGACTAATATCAGTCATATCTAATGGAGAGTGATGAGTAAAACCAGTCCTATCTACTAGGGAGTGATCAGTAATACCATTCATACGGTATCTACTGGAGAGTGATCAGTAATACCAGTCATACGGTATCTACTGGAGAGTGATCAGTAATATCAGTGATACTGTATCTACTGGAGAGTGATCAGTAATACCAGTCATACGGTATCTACTGGAGAGTGATCAGTAATACCAGTCATATCTACTGGGGAGTGATCAGTAATACCAGTCATACGGTATCTACTGGAGAGTGATCAGTAATACCAGTCATACGGTATCTATTGGAGAGTGATCAGTAATACCAGTCATACGGTATCTACTGGAGACTGATCAGTAATATCAATCATACTGTATCGATTGGAGAGTGATCAGTATTACCAGCCATACGGTATCTACTGGAGAGTGATGACTAATATCAGTCATATCTAATGGAGAGTGATGAGTAAAACCAGTCCTATCTACTAGGGAGTGATCAGTAATACCAGTCGTACTGTATCTACTGGAGAGTGATCAGTAATACCAGTCATACAGTATCTACTGGAGAGTGATCAGTAACACCATTCGTATCTACTGGAGAGTGATGAGTAATACCAGTCATACTGTAACTACTGGAGAGTGATCAGTAATACCAGTCATACGGTATCTACTGGAGAGTGATCAGTAATATCAATCATACTGTATCTACTGGAGAGTGATCAGTAATATCAATCATACGGTATCTACTGGAGAGTGATCAGTAACACCAGTCATACGGTATCTACTGGAGAGTGATCAGTAATATCAGTCATACTGTATCTACTGGAGAGTGATCAGTAATACCAGTCATACGGTATCTACTGGAGAGTGATCAGTAATATCAGTCATACTGTATCTATTGGAGAGTGATCAGTAATACCAGTCATACGGTATCTACTGGAGAGTGATCAGTAATATCAATCATACGGTATCTACTGGAGAGTGATCAGTAATATCAATCATACTGTATCTATTGGAGAGTGATCCGTACTACCAGCCATACGGTATCTACTGGAGAGTGATGACTAATATCAGTCATATCTAATGGAGAGTGATGAGTAAAACCAGTCCTATCTACTAGGGAGTGATCAGTAATACCAGTCATACGGTATCTACTGGAGAGTGATCAGTAATACCAGTCATACGGTATCTACTGGAGAGTGATCAGTAATACCAGTCATACGGTATCTACTGGTGAGTGATCAGTAATACCAGTCATATCTACTGGAGAGTGATCAGTAATACCAGTCATATGGTATCTACTGGAGAGTGATCAGTAATATCTCTGATACTGTATCTACTGGAGAGTGATCAGTAAAACCAGTCATACCTACTGGGGAGTGATCAGTAAAACCAGTCATACTGTATCTACTGGAGAGTAATCAGTAATACCAGTCATGCAGTATCTACTGGAGAGCGATCAGTAAAAGCAGTCATACCTACTGGGGAGTGATCAGTAAAACCAGTCATACTGTATCTACTGGAGAGTAATCAGTAATACCAGTCATACAGTATCTACTGGAGAGTGATCAGTAACACCAGTAATACGGCATCTACTGGAGAGTGATCAGTAATACCAGTCATACGGTATCTACTGGAGAGTGATCAGTAATACCAGTCATATGGTATCTACTGGAGAATGATCAGTAACACCAGTCACACTGTATCTACTGGAGAGTGATGAGTAATATCAGTCATACGGTATCTACTGGTCAGTGATCAGTAATACCAGTCATACTGTATCTACTGGAGAGTGATCAGTAACACCAGTCATTTCTACTGGAGAGTGATCAGTAACATCAGTCATACGGTCTCTACTGGAGAGTGATCAGTATTACCAGTCATACTGTATCTACTGGACAATGATCAGTAACACCAGTCATAATGTATCTACTGGAGAGTGATCAGTAATATCAGTCATATTGTATCTATTGGAGAGTGATCAGTAATATCAGTCGTACTGTATATACTGGAGAGTGATCAGTAATACCAGTCATACTGTATCTACTGGAGAATGATCAGTAACATCAGTCATACTGTATCTACTGGAGAGTGATCAGTAATACCAGTCATACTGTATATACTGGAGAGTGATCAGTAATATCAGTCATATCTACTGGAGAGTGATCAGTAACACCAGTCATACTGTATCTACTGGAGAGTGATCAGTAATATCAGTCATACTGTATCTACTGGAGAGTGATCAGTAATACCAGTCATACGGTATCTGCTGGACAATGATCAGTAACACCAGTCATACTGTATCTACTGGAGAGTGATCAGTAATATCAGTCATATTGTATCTATTGGAGAGTGATCAGTAATATCAGTCGTACTGTATCTACTGGAGAGTGATCAGTAATACCAGTCATACTGTATCTACTGGAGAGTGATCAGTAATATCAGTCATATCTACTGGAGAGTGATCAGTAACACCAGTCATACTGTATATACTGGAGAGTGATCAGTAATATCAGTCATACTGTATCTACTGGAGAGTGATCAGTAATACCAGTCATACTGTATCTACTGGAGAGTGATCAGTAATACCAGTCATACTGTATCTACTGGAGAGTGAGAGAGAGAGCGTATATTCCTTCAGGATAGATGGAAGCCTGTCCTTGTGGCCTTGATGCAGAAAAAAGAGACTCATCAACAGACTAGAGTAGCTACGGTCTGCTCCACAGCTCACTAATCACACAATTACAATTACAATTAAGTTATTTAGCAGACGCTCTTATCCAGAGCGACTTACAAGTACATACATTCATACTTTTTTTTTTTGTACACACACACGCACACGCACACGCACACAGACTAAACACGTATCCACAGACACATACTAACAATGTAAGCACACACAGCAAAACTCAAACTGACAAGAAAAACTAAAAAAAGAAAGTCCAGCACCTCCAGCTGTAGAGATAAAAAAACACCTCACATCAAAGGAGGATTGGAGCTGAAGCTGGCAACCCCCTAATAACCTCAGCATGCTTGTGTATGGTATGTACATTATCTCTGGGGGTGATTTCTAAGAACATTGTTTTAAACAAACACACCCACAGACTGAATGCACGCAGACACACACAAATGTGCGCTCGCCCCCCCCACACACACACATACATACATACATTTGCTACTTTTAATGCAATGATGGCTCCAGCCCAGGCAACGGGTGTATCCATTTAAAGTAGTGTTAATCCTCAGACATCTGTCTAGTCATATCCTGTAGTGGACAGTCAATCCCCAGACATCTGTCTAGTCATATCTTGTTTTGGACAGTCAATCCCCAGACATCTGTCTAGTCATATCCTGTAGTGGACAGTCAATCCCCAGACATCTGTCTAGTCATATCCTGTAGTGGACAATCAATCCCAAGACATCTGTCTAGTCATATCCTGTAGTGGACAATCAATCCCCAGACATCTGTCTAGTCATATCCTGTAGTGGACAGTCAATCCCCAGTCACACACTCTCCCCCGGACACAGGACACCCCCCACTGGGTGTAGTCCACAGGTGTACATACTGGATTGCACGATACTGTCGCCAAGCATGAGACTGGCAAACACACTGACTGGGACTCACATCTAACATGTGAGTTCTAGAGATAGTCTCTCTGGGTGTGAGGGACTAAGTGAGAGAAACTGAGGGGATTAACGCTATTTACTAATGCTACTCTGTAAACATCTGATCAGAAAGTCATTATCCCTTATGACAGGTTTTCCCAAACTTGGTCCACGTTTAGATTTTTGCACTATCAGTACACAGCTGATTCAAAAAAGCAACTCATCAAGTTTGATTATTTGAATCGTGCACCCAACGGGTACCCCAGGACCGAGTTTGGTAAACCCTGCTTTATGAGACTGTATGGCTAGAGGCGGAGGGGCCAGTCACTCTGAACTACTGTTACAGACCACTGGCACAATATCGGCTCCTGGATACTAATGCACACCTGCACATGCAAGCACACACATAGTGTTTCTCAAAGGAGTTGTACTGAAGACCATTTGGAAGAATTTGGGAGACAAGGCACACCTGCTCATTGAAATGTATACCTCATGAAGCTGGTTGAGAGAATGCCGAGAGTGTGCAAAGCTGTAATCAAGTTACAGGATGGCTACTTTGAAGAATCTAAAATATATTTGACTAAACACTTTTTGGGTTACTACATGATTCCATATGTGCTATTTCATAGTTTGGATGTGTTCACTATTATTTTACAATGTAGAAAATAGTAAAAATAAGGTTTGTCAAAACGATTGACTGGTACTGTACGTCGACGTTCAAAGGCCTTGTGTGGCATTTCAAAATCTTTCCAACATGGTGGACGGTCCATGCGACAGTGAATACTTAATTAATGTTAAAAATGTATTCATGGTTATTAACTGTATTGTGCGTGTCTGATTTGTCAAACTTCAAATGGAATTCTGTCAAGCTAGCAATCTGGTTAACTGGCAAGTGCCAGGCAGGGCTAATGTTAGCTAGTTGGCTAGGCGCCAGGTAGGTGAGCTGGCTCGAGCTAACGTTAGATAGTATGATTTGAAAATGCCGCTGGTGGGGACGTAAAGTTAGGTAGCGTTGATGATTCATAATCAGTTTAAAGTAATTAATGAAAGCTGGACATTAAATGCAGGTAAGCTCTGGGAGTGAGCGTGACATGAAAGTGACTGAAGTCAGATGTCTCTGCTGGAGTGGACTTCACCAGCTACAAACGAATACAAGTGTGCACTGTCCCCTGAGGGTTCAACCGGTAAGTTAATTACTTTTCTTCGATAGATAACGGTAGCTATACATTTTAATGTTTTGACATTATTTGTGTGGTAGAATTTCTGTGGACAATATATCCATTGTCAAGATCACTATACCTATGCGAAATGTAAAACGCTCCAAACACGTAAGCTAGCTAATATAAACTCACCCCATTCCGTACAAATGTGCTATGTGCGTAACCGCAACATTCAAACGAGGCTGCAATGAAAACGAATGGGACTGTGTTGGCATCAAAATCCGGGGTGTTAAACTACATTTCGATTCAGCGTTGATTGACATGGTAATGGGCTAACAGTATTGGAGAAAAGATGAAAAAACGAATCCCTCTGATGCTGTACGTTACATCGTGACATGTCACTACGTAACGTATGGCGCGCATTTGCAACTCATTTTGTGCCGTACAACCTCTTTCCACCAGGGGTAGCCCTTCTCTCGCAGATGAAAATCATGCTTAACCATATACACTTGTAAGAAAACTTCATTATTTTTGTCTAAATTAATATAATTATTGCTAATATTAAACTAATATTTCATGACTAGGGTGGCAATTGCATTTTTTTGCGCATCATTGCTGCAAGCCATCATGACACTCAAAAGCCGGAACAGCTGCAGTTCACTTGTGAGGCTAACATTAGCGCAGCCCTAAACCCCTCTTCAAATTCGACACAAACCTTCAAACAGGTATGTGATGAGACGTTACATAAACTCTTTACGTTTATTTACATTTTGAAGTTGATTAGTTGGACAAATCGGGTGAAAAAAACAGTTTTCTTCGCACAACATATTTCCCCCTTTCAAGATCACTTTGTAGCCTTCGCTCCCCACCCGCCATTTTTAAAAAGACCCGACGGAGCTCATTGTCTTATTGAATTATGCAGAGATGGGCATCATGAAGGTCTCGTCATTAATTTAGTTGGAAAGGGGAGAAATTGTGCTTTACAATGGTATTGACATTACAGTTGATCTGGAAGTGTTAGGTTTTTTGTGCGCAAAAATAAGGTCAATTGTACAGACCTAGGCGATGTACAAAAGTGAGTGAGTTTACGTTAGTTAACTCACCAACGCGCTGTAAAAAGTCTTGATGTAAGTTATAACGTTACCTAGCTAGTAGCATAAACAAAGATTTCTGTGTCATATGTGATTTTTGGGGGGGAAGCATATTTTGTCAAATGTTCTTATTAGATATGCCATGTTTCCTGGTTATGTCCAACTATGTTGGCTTGCTAGCAACATTACTTGTCTAGCTTGCTAGTGCAACATTACTTGTCTAGCTTGCTAGTGCAACAATACTTGTCTAGCTTGCTAGCAACATTACTTGTCTAGCTTGCTAGCAACATTACTTGTCTAGCTTGCTAGCAACAATACTTGTCTAGCTTGCTAGCAACATTACTTGTCTAGCTTGCTAGCAACATTACTTGTCTAGCTTGCTAGCAACATTACTTGTCTAGCTTGCTAGCAACAATACTTGTCTAGCTTGCTAGTGCAACATGACAGGTGCACAAAATAGCACAGCCTAAGCTTGATTCAATGGCATGCTGCCTAATTACAATGCAGTAATTCGATTTTTGAAAATTAAAACTAATTCTGAATTAGTTATGTACTATTCAAATAACATATGGTTATTTTCTGACTTTGATATTTTGCTTGGGTGTGAAAAAAATCTAAAGTCATGAATATCATTTTCTGAATGAATAGTAAAGACTAGATTCCAACCCTAACAATGTCACCACTACAAATTGAAATACTAATTCTTTATTGATACATTTTACTCTACAGGCCTGACTATTTAACTAGGCAAGTCAGTTAAGAACATATTCTTATTTACAACGACAGCCTTGGAACTGTGGGTTAATTGCCTTGTTCAGGGGGAGAATGACAGATTTTTACCTGGTCAGCTCAGGGATTCGATCTAGCAACCTTTCGGTTACTGGCCAAACGCTCTAACCAGTAGGCTACCTGCCGCCCAAAAGGTAAAGGTAAGCTTAGGTTAAAATGACCTGAGATGGACAACATAACATGTTTGTATCAGTTGGAGTCAGTGTGGGGCTGCCTCAGTTCTCAAATAATTGCTCAGATATATTTATTTTCTCTGCAGTCACTTTGAGTCATGGTATGTAGAACATCTTTGTTCCTACGAGCTATCATCTACAAAAGTTAGCCTGTCTGTCCAATTGCAATCTGAGCTCAACGACACTGTCACCTTTTCTGCATACAACATTGATGTCCAGCTGCTGTTGACCCCCAATGGATTAATACGAGTGGGACAGAGTTGAACGTTTTATGGTGAGTCATTATTTGTCTAATTATTTGTCTGAAGCTATTATGCACCTAGTGTTACCATTTGTATTGTTTTGATATTCCAAGTGCAACCTCTCAATGTTGTGTTCTTCCTCAGCAATGGCAGCTGCAGCTCCACAAACCATGATACTTTGCGTTGTTGATGCTGTCCATACAAGGAAGATAAACCTCAGCTCCAGTCCAGCATCTGTTGATGACTTGATAAACAATTTGAAGGCCAAGTTTGCAGTATGAAGACCCTAACTTTGATGGACAACTTACCTGCTTGATGGACATTGAGAAGTTGCCATAAAAGGCAACACTGCACCTTTTAGTGCATCACATCTGGCTGTGATTGGGAGTCCCATAGGGCAGTGCACAATTGGCCCAGCGTCATCCAGGTTTGGCCGGGGTAGGCCATCATTGTAAATAAGAATTTGTTCTTAACTGACTTGCCTAGTTAAATAAAGGTTAAATTTAAAAAAGTGGAAGGAGGAGATACAAGTTCTACAGCTGACACAAATACTTTCAGATGTGTCTTCCCCAGAGCGCCTCAGTAGATGGCCGCCAGATGTTTTTCCCATGCCTACTTTTGCATTAGAGGTAGAGTTGAAGCTTAGAGAAGGAAATGCTGCCTTTGAAAGGAATGGAAAATTACTTCAGTTGTCTAGAGACCAAAAACATGATATCTTAGAGAAAGTTGCTTCTATGGTGTACAGTTTCAAGACTTACCCAAATGACCGAGAGATAGGAAAGGCAACTGAAGCGCTTGTAACAAAACACCCCTGTCTGAAAGAGGCAGGATCTGACACTGGGTGGAATGGATGGAAGAACAGCATCAAATTCAAGATGGGTAACTACAGAACCAAGTTGAGGAGAGCATGATGTCAGGAGGTTTCCGTAAAGCGCAGGAAAAAGAAGCAGAATCAATCCAGAGAATGAACCACCGCACTCAAGCATAAAGAGACCGGGCTGAATTTACCTTTCGGCCAAACTTTCCCCTTGGAGAGGACTCGGAAAGTCTTGAAATGCTGAGGCAGGAAATGGTCCAAGAAGTTCAGAAGACGGAAAGGAACTTACCCCTGATCGATAGGAATATGCAGACCACATTCGCCCTGCGGCGCCAGGGTATAGTCACCGACACTCCACCTGTAAAGGAGATCCTTGATCTCTGGCCTGCTCTCTGCGCTTGGAGTCGCAGGTAAACTTGCAATGCTGTTTATTCACACATTTGATCTGCTTTAATATATTAGTTTTACTGAATTAAATTGTAATACTGTGTTCCAAACTTGTGATATCTTCTAAATACTGTCCTTTGTTGTCTGTCATTTCCAAATGTATGCAGAGCGCCAGTGAATTTTCAAACCAGAACCTGCTAACATTTTATATGCTGAGATTGACCGTCACACCGCTCGGTTGATGATCTTGTACAGACAATGGGTATCAAAGACTGGAAGGACTGCTGACGCTTTGGTTGAAATTCTGAGGTGTCATAATCTACAGGTAATACAGAGGACTCTGATCATTATTGCACTGGAATCAGATCTTGGTCGAATGTAAATGTCAACTACTTATTAAACCTTGAGGGGAGAAATCCCAGACACAGATTTAGCCTATTCCTGGACTAAAATCATTCTCTAAGGAGATTATCCATTGAGCTTGCTTTTTAGTTCAGGACTAGGTTTAGTAAGTATCTAAAAGGCACCTGAGAGTTTGCCCTTTTGGAACTATTCCATTGGTTCCATTGTACCAGGTTCCTTATTAAACCAAGGTCAGCACATGTCACAAGTGATTTAAGGCTAAATATTTGAATCTTTCTCTGTTACCAGGTAAGATTAGTAAGCCTATGTCATAAAATTGACATTTATGTATCCCTTTAGGAAGTACATGATGCCCACACAAGGCGTACAACTGTTCTTCGTGCTCTTCCTGTGTTGGTGCGCGAGGAAGTCTCCGGATTTTTCAAAACATGCATGGTAGGTTTCCTGTCATTCTGGTTATTTTTAATTATTGTGCCCATTCCCAATCAACCCACCTTAGCTCCTGAAGGAATCTGAGAGGATTAGATGGGTGAGTATGGTCTATCTAGCCAACCATAGGTCAGCGAAGATATATTGTTATATAACATGTCTGTCTAGCATTCTCATCTGAAGTGCGTTGTGTATTTCAGGTGGAGGATGTTTGGTGACTCACCGGTAGCCCTGCTGACAATCGTTGATGACAACACGGAAAATCCAGTCCACTGCAATCCGTTTAAGATCTCTGTCGTCGAAGGAGAGTGACGTTGTGGTGATTGACCTCCCCAGACTGCCGGACGCTTTCCTGGTAATGTTTGGTCTGATTTATGCTCTACATCTCAGTTATCCGAAAGAACTGTCCAACACATTCGAGATCATTCAGAAAATCCTGCTAGGTTTAGAAGAAAACTGAAGTCAAGGCTACAGGCTCTGAAGAATAATTTGATGATACATGTGTAAGCATTGACCAAATGTCTACCACAAGCTGGTAACACTCTTTGTTTTTATTCCAACATAACTAAATGTGGCTTAATGTTTGAGTCTGTTTTTGTTTGACATTGTGTTTGATTCTGTAAGAAATGTTATGCTGAGCTGCTAGAATACAGTACAAAAGATTGGCAGAATATTTGGTTTGAAGTCAGAACAGAAAATCTTACAGGCCACCTACCACAAGTGCTTTAAATGGGCCTTTCCCTGAACTATGCAGGTGGAATTTGCATTGAATTCTACTGTTGCGACTTTACTTCTTGTGTGTGAAAATATACACCCCTGAGTCTTCACCTGGACATTGATATTTATTTTATATTTTTGTTTCCATAGCATTTGGTTTGAAGGTTAATATACATTGTTTTTGATAAGCTGTTTTATCTGCTAAAGGTGCCATCTTTTGAGAAACTATCCCATGGTAATGCCAGTACAATATGTTTTAGATTGAGACTCAGACACACAACGTGTATGTTCCAATACTTTAGATTCAAGAACTGTTAAATAACACTGATATTCTAAGCAAAATCTCAGAACCAAAAACTAATCCAAGTCACTACACGTCCGTAAAGAGTTTGGCCTGAGAACAAAACCCAGCCATGACTTTAAAATAAAAAATGTTGTGCGAAGTGATGCTGTTGCGTCACTTCAGTATTTCCACCCCATCACATGTTTTTGATGATCTTTTGGAAAGTATTGTGCCTGTTGAGCTGTCACAATTGATATTGGAATTTCAGTTTACTTTAAATAATAAATTGTTTTATAATCCAAAATCACCTCAAAATTATAATTTGTTGACATTGTTGAATTTATTTTATTGTTTAGGAAAGGAACCACAAAGGACACTTGCTCTTACCCCCTAATCATCATTACAGTAGCACCTCCACCGGGGTTGGGATCAATTCCGTTGCAATTAAGGAAGTAAACTGAAATTCGAATTGATATTGACATTTTTGTTTACTTCCTGAATTGAAAAGGAATTGACCCCAACCATGGTGGAAGTGCTACAGTAAAGTGTTCTCTTTAAACCTTTGCAGTATGTACAGTAGGCTAATAATTGTAGGTCATGGTGTTTCTTAGATCAGCCATTTTCCTTGACTTATTATTTCCTTGCTCAAATGCTTTGAGATGACTTTTTTCAAACATGTTGTCCACTGTTTGTAACGCCACACTTGAATAGGCCTAGCACTGACAAGTTGATTTTTGGGCTTACATACTGTATGGGGCTATGTCTCAGTGGAGGTCAGGGTCGAGTCAATTCCATTTTTTAAATTCAGTCAATTCAGGAAGTAAACTGAACTTCAAATATTTCCTCAAAGGAGGCAATGAGGAAAATATTAGAATTTCTGTTTACTTACCAAATCGACTGAATTGAAAATGACTGACCCAAACCTGACCTCCACTGAATCAAATCAAATCAAATTTTATTAGTCACATACACATGGTTAGCAGATGTTAATGCGAGTGTAGCGAAATGCTTGTGCTTCTAGTTCCGACAATGCAGTAATAACAACAAGTAATCTAACCTAACAATTCCGCAACTACTACCTTATACACGCAAGTGTAAAGGGATAAAGAATATGTACATAAAGATATATGAATGAGTGATGGTACAGACGGCATAGGCAAGGTGCAGTAGATGGTATAGAATACGGTATATACCTATGAGATGAGTACTGTAGGGTATGTAAACATAAAGTGGCATAGTTTAAAGTGGCTAGTGGTCCATGTATTACATAAGATGGCAAGATGCAGTAGATGATATAGAGTACAGTATATACATATACATAAGAGATGTGTAATGTAGGGTATGTAAACATTATATTAGGTGGCATTGTTTAAAGTGGCTGGTGGTACATTTTTACATAATTTCCATCAATTCCCATTTTTAAGGTGGCTGGAGCTGAGTCAGTTTGTTGGCAGCGGCCGCTAAATGTTAGTGATGGCTGTTTAACAGTCTGATGGCCTTGAGATAGAAGCTGTTTTTCAGTCTCTCGGTCCCTGCTTGGATGCACCTGTACTGACCTCGCCTTCTGGATGATAGCGGGGTGAACAGGCAGTGGCTTGGGTGGTTGTTGTCCTTGATGATCTGTATGGCCTTCCTGTGACATCGGGTGGTGTAGGTGTCCTGGAGGGCAGGTAGTTTGCCCCGGGTGATGCGTTCTGCCGACCTCACTACCCTCTGGAGAGCCTTACGGTTGTGTGCGGAGCAGTTGCCGTACCAGGCGGTGATACAGCCCGACAGGATGCTCTCGATTGTGCATCTGTAGAAGTTTGTGAGTGCTTTTGGTGACAAGCCGAATTTCTTCAGCCTCCTGAGGTTGAAGAGGCGCTGCTGCGCCTTTTTCACAACGCTGTCTGTGTGGGTGGACCAATTCAGTTTGTCCGTGATGTGTACACCGAGGAACTTAAAACTTTCCACCTTCTCCACTACTGACCCGTCGATGTGGATAGGGGGGTGCTCCCTCTGCTGTTTCCTGAAGTCCACAATCATCTCCTTTGTTTTGTTGACGTTGAGTGTGAGGTTATTTTCCTGACACCACACTCCGAGGGCCCTCACCTCCTCCCTGTAGGCCGCCTCGTCGTTGTTGGTAATCAAGCCTACCACTGTAGTGTCGTCCGCAAACTTGATGATTGAGTTGGAGGCGTGCATGGCCACGCAGTCGTGGGTGAACAGGGAGTACAGGAGAGGGCTCAGAACGCACCCTTGTGGGGCCCCAGTGTTGAGGATCAGCGGGGTGGAGATGTTGTTACCTACCCTCACCACCTGGGGGCGGCCCGTCAGGAAGTCCAGGACCCAGTTGCACAGGGCGGGGTCGAGGCCCAGGGTCTCGAGCTTGATGACGAGTTTGGAGGGTACTATGGTGTTGAATGCTGAGCTGTAGTCGATGAACAGCATTCTCACATAGGTATTCCTCTTGTCCAGATGGGTTAGGGCAGTGTGCAGTGTGGTTGTGATTGCGTCGTCTGTGGACCTATTGGGTCGGTAAGCAAATTGGAGTGGGTCTAGGGTGTCCGGTAGGGTGGGGGTGATATGGTCCTTGACTAGTCTCTCAAAGCACTTCATGATGACGGAAGTGAGTGCTACGGGGCGGTAGTCGTTTAGCTCAGTTACCTTAGCTTTCTTGGGAACAGGAACAATGGTGGCCCTCTTGAAGCATGTGGGAACAGCAGACTGGGCTAAGGATTGATTGAATATGTCCGTAAACACACCAGCCAGCTGGTCTGCGCATGCTCTGAGGACGCGGCTGGGAATGCCGTCTGGGCCTGCAGCCTTGCGAGGGTTAACACGTTTAAATGTTTTACTCACCTCGGCTGCAGTGAAGGAGAGCCCGCAGGTTTTGGTAGTGGGCCGTGTCAGTGGCACTGTATTATCCTCAAAGCGGGCAAAAAAGGTATTTAGCCTGTCTGGGAGCAAGACATCCTGGTCCGCGACGGGGCTGGTTTTCTTTTTGTAATCCGTGATAGACTGTAGACCCTGCCACATACCCCTTGTGTCTGAGCTGTTGAATTGCGATTCAATTTTGTCTCTGTACTGGGACTTAGCCTGTTTGATAGCCTTGCGGAGAGAATAGCTACACTGTGTGTATTCCGTCATGTTTCCGGTCACCTTGCCCTGGTTAAAAGCAGTGGTTCGCGCTTTCAGTTTCACGCGAATGCTGCCGTTAATCCACGGTTTCTGGTTTGGGAATGTTTTAATCGTTGCTCTGGGTACGACATCGTCAATGCACTTCCTAATGAACTCGCTCACCGAATCAGCATATTCTTCAATGTTGTTGTTGGACGCCGTGCGGAACATATTCCAATCCGCGTGATCGAAGCAGTCTTGAAGCGTGGATTCAGATTGGTCGGACCAGCGTTGAACAGACCTGAGCGCGGGAGCTTGTAGTTTTAATTTCTGTTTGTAGGCTGGAATCAACAAAATGGAGTCGTGGTCAGCTTTTCCGAAAGGAGGGCGGGGGAGGGCCTTATATGCGTCGCGGAAGTTAGTATAACAATGGTCCAGAGTTCTGCCAGCCCTGGTCGGACAATCGATGTGCTGATAGAATTTAGGGAGTTTTGTTTTTAGATTAGCCTTGTTAAAATCCCCAGCTACGATGAATGCAGCCTCAGGGTGTGTGGTTTCCAGTTTACAGAGAGTCAGATAGAGTTCGTTCAGGGCCATCGATGTGTCTGCTTGGGGGGGAATATATACGGCTGTGATTATGACCGAAGAGAATTCCCTTGGTAGATAATGCGGTCTACATTTGATTGTGAGGAGTTCTAGATCAGGTAAGCAGAATGACTTGAGTTCCTGAGTGTTGTTATGATGGTCACACCACGTCTCGTTAATCATGGGGCATACCCCCCCGCCCCTCTTCTTACCAGAAAGATGTTTGTTTCTGTCTGCGCGATGCGTGAAGAAACCAGCTGGCTGCACCGACTCCGTTAGCGTCTTTTGAGTTAGCCATGTTTCCGTGAAGCAGAGCACGTTGCAATCCCTGATGTCTCTCTGGAATGTTACCCGTGCTCGGATTTCATCGACCTTATTGTCAAGAGACTGGACATTGGCGAGTAGTATGCTAGGGAGTGGAGCGCGATGTGCTCGTCTCCGAAGCCTGACCAGGAGACCGCTACGTTTGCCCCTTTTTCGGCGTCGTGTAGCTTCGCCGGCTGGGATCAGGTCCATTGTATTGGGTGGAAGGCAAGACACTGGATCCGTTTCGGGAAAGTCATATTCCTGGTAGGAACGGTGGTTAGTTGACGTTAATCGTATATTCAGTAGTTCCTCCCGGCTGTATGTAATGAAATCTAAGATCACCCGGGGTACCAATGTAAGAAATAACACATAGAAAAACAAAATACTGCATATTTTCCAAGGAACGCGAAGCGAGGCAGCCATCTTGCTCGGCGCCGGAAGTGAATCATTGAGACATTGCCACACCGACCCCAATCTATGCTCTTTAATTGTGAACATTGCACTATGTTTTCTAACGTGAACCTTTTACTGGATTATCTTTAAAACTTCTTGGGGATAGGGTGCAGAGTTTTCACATATGGAAAAATAGCGTGCACAATTTCAACTTCGTTCTACTCATCCCCAGAATATAAGATATGCATATAATTAGTATATTTGGATAGAAAACACTCTGAAGTTTCTAAAAGTGTTGGAATCATATCTGTAAGTATAACAGAACTTATATAGCAGTCAAAACCCTGAGGACCAACCTTTTTTTTTTTAAGTCATTGTGTGTTCAATGGGTTCTCATGGGCAAACCAGAATTCTAATCACTATCCACGCAGTTTCTACTGCTTCCACTAGATGTCGCCATTGTATGGAAAAAGGTTAAGGTTTTTCATTAGAGAACTGAGAATGATATTGACCCGGAAGTGGCATGACGTCTTGTATTTATGTTTGAGAGTTGAGCAAGACTTGAAAAGTACCGTGAGTTTGTTGATATCCTGTATTGAAAACAGATTGACCCGTCTTCAATTTGATCGATTATTAACGTTTACAAATACCTACAGTTGTATTACAAAAGTACTTTGAAATGTTTTGGCAAAGTTTAGAGGTATTTTTTTTAGATATTTTGTCGTGACTGTGCAAATTGGACGATGCTTTTTCTGGTACAACGGCGCCAAATAAATGGACAATTTGGATATATATGGACGGAATTAATTGAACAAAAGGACGATTTGTGTTGTTTATGGGTCATATTGGAGTGCCAACAAAAGAATCTCGTCAAAGGTAATGCATGTTTTATATTCTATTTCTGCGTTTTGAGTAGCTCCAGCATGGTTGAAATAGGCTACACTCTCTTGTTTACATTAGGCTATCATCAGATAATAGCATCTTATGCTTTCGCCGAAAAGCCTTTTTGAAATCTGACATGTTGGCTGGATTCACAACGAGTGTAGCTTTAATTTGGTATCTTATATGTGTGATTTAATCAAGTTTAATTTTATATAACTTTTTTGAATCTGGCGCTCTACATTTTAACAGGGTGTTGGGACGCTAGCGTCCCGCGATCCCAGAGAGGTTAAATGTACTCAGGAGTCTTTTCTTTGGGAAATGTGTTATTGTTACTGCGACAGTAAATCGCTGACAAACTGGCAAGTGTCTTCACTGATATTTTCAACCTGTCCCTGACCGAGTCTATAACACCAACATGTTTCAAGTGGACCACCATAGTCCTTGTGCCCAAGAACACCAAGGTAACTTGCCTAAATGACTACCGACCCGTAGCACTCAAATCTACTGTATATAACCACCACTCTACTGTATATAACCACCACCCTACTGTATATAACCCCCCTACTGTATATAACCACCCTACTGTTTATAACCATCACCCCCATGTAACATAACCACCATGTAATATCACAAGGTTACCACCTTGTGAAGGTGGTAACCCTACTGTATAATAACACTACTGTATAAACCACCCTACTTTATATAACCCAGCTCCTAGTCAGGGAGAGAGAGCAGTCCTCTGCTGCGTAACCCCCACCACCCTATTACCTTGATCAGTATTTTAGGCATGGGCCTGCCCATGAATATTAAAGGCTCTAGCTGACCATGGAGACGGAGACCAGCGTAAAAAGATAGTGCTTCCAGTTCAAAGCCCTCTTAGCATCAAACAGAGGTCTGAAGCAATTTACAGAAGGAGAGAGAGGGTGGAGGAGGGAGGGAGAGGATGGAGGATGGACAGAGAGGGTGGAGGAGGGAGATAAAGAAGGAGAGACACAGGGAGAGGGGGTTAGATGTTGAGAGAGACTGTACCTTGTAGACTGTGACATTGGAATGAAGTTTTAGGTGATATAGACTCACATTGAGTTATTATAAATCAATAGAATGCCACAAGATGAAACACACACACACACGTTGAAGTTTGATCGTATTTCATGTATTCCATCTGACTTGGAGAGTTTACACACATCAACATTAAAGGCAATCGTTTACACATTGGATACTAATAACTAACAGACAAATCATTGATGGCTAGAGGCTATCGGCAGAGTTGAGCTGAGCCTGAGGTGCTGTAGCAAACACACAGACATCCCTACCATACACACAGACATCCCTACCATAAACAAAAGTGTGCCAGGGTAGCCTAGTGGTTAGAGTGTTGGACTAATAACCGAAAGGTTGCAAGTTCAAATCCCCGAGCTGACAAAGTACAAATCTGACGTTCTGCCCCTGAACAGGCAGTTAACCCACTGTTCCTAGGGCGTCATTAAAAATCATAATTTTTTCTAAACTGACTTGCCTAGTTAAATAAAGGTATATCACACAATCCCCAGTTGATATGTAGCTCCAGTATTATTTGATATATTTGATGGTAAACTGAATATGCTTTGATATTCTCTTGATCATTGGTCGTTATGGTCGTTCTGCCCCTGAACAAGGCAGTTAACGCACTAGGCCGTCATTGAAAAATTTGTTCTTAACTGACTTGCCTAGTTAAATAAAGGTAAACACATCTTTTTTTTAAATCAACACGAAAGTTTTAGCTATCCACTCAAATTCATGTGAAATCCCTAGTACAAGCCCTTGAAGTAGTGACAGAAGAGGACAACAATACCAGCCCACCAGATAGCCTGTTGATCAGGAGAGAGGACAGTCTGGTTTTAGACCCCATCATAGCACTAAGACTGCACTTGTGAAGGTGGTAAATGACCTTTTAATGGCGTCAGACCAAGGCTCTGCATCTGTCCTTGTGCTCCTAGACCTTAGTGCTGCTTTTGATACCATCGATCACAATATTCTTTTGGAGAGATTGGAAACACAAATTGCTCTATACGGACCAGTTCTGGCCTGGTTTAGATCTTATCTGTCGGAAAGATATCAGTTTGTCTCTGTGGATGGTTTGTCTTCTGACAAATCAACTGTACATTTCGGTATTCCTCAAGGTTCCGTTTTAGGACCACTATTGTTTTCACTATATATTTTACCTCTTGGTGATGTCATTCGGAAACATAATGTTAACTTTCACTGCTATGCGGACGATACACAGCTGAACATTTCAAAGAAACATGGTGAATCCTCAAAATTGCCCTCTCTGGAAGCCTGTGTTTCAGACATAAGGAAGTGGATGGCGGCAAATGTTTTACTTTTAAACTCGGACAAAACAGAGATGCTAGATCTAGGTCCCAAGAAACAAAGAGATCTTCTGTTGGATCTGACAATTAATCTTGATGGTTGTTCAGTTATCTCAAATAAAACTGAAGGATCTCAGTGTTAATCTGGACCCCGATCTGTCTTTTGATGAAAATATCTAGAATATTTCAAGGACAGCTTTTTTCCATCTTCGTAACATTGCAAAAATCAGAAACCTTCTGTCCAGAAATGATGCAGAACAATATATACATGCTTTTGTCACTTCTAGATTAGACAACTGCAATGCTCCACTTTCTACCAGATAAAGCACAAAATAAACTTCAGTTAGTGCTAAACACGGCAGCTAGAATCTTGACTAGAACCAAAAAATGTGATCATATTACTCCAGTGCTAGCCTCTCTACACTGGCTTCCTGTTAAGGTTAGGGTTCAAGGTTTCACTGCTAACCTACAAAGCATTACATGGGCTTGCTCCTACCCATCTCACGGATTTGGTCCTGCCGTACACGTACGCTACGGTCACAAGACGCAGGCCTCCTTCCTGTCCCTTGAATTTCTAAGCAAACAGCTGGAGGCAGGGCTTTCTCCTATAGAGCTCCATTTTTATTGCGTGGTCTGCCTATCCATGTTAGAGATGCAGACTCGGTCTCGACCTTTAAGTCTTTATTGAAGACTCATCTCTTCATTAGGTCCTATGATTGAGTGGTGTCTGGCCCAGGGGTGTGAAGGTGAAAAAGGCACTGGTGCGACGAACCAGCTCTTTCTGTCTCTGCCTGGCCGGTTCCCCTCTCTCCACTGGGATTCTCTGCCTCTAACCCTATTACGAGGACTGAGTCACTGGCTTACTGGTGCTCTTCCATGCCGTCCCTAGGAGGGGTGCATCACTTGAGTGGGTTGAGTCACTGACGTGATCTTCCTCTCTGAGTTGGCGCCCCCCTCGGGTGCGTGTCGTGGGGGAGGTCATCGTGGGCTATACTCGGCCTTGTCTCAGGGTAGTAGGTTAGTGGTTGAAGATATCCCTCGTGGTGTGGGGACTGTGCCTTGGCAAAGTGGGTGGGGTTATATCCTGCCTGTTTGGCCCTGTCCGGGGGTTTTGTCGGACAGGGCCACAGTGTCTCCCGACCCCTCCTGTCTCAGCCTCCAGTATTTATGCTGCAATAGTTTTTGTCAGAGGGCTAGGGTCAGTCTGTTATATTTGGAGTATTTCTCCTGTCTTATCCGGTGTCCTGTGTGAATTTAAGTATGCTCTCTCTAATTCTATCTCTCTTTTTTTCTCTCTTGGAGGACCTGAGCCCTAGGACCATGCCCCAGGACTACCTGGCCTGATGAGTCCTTGCTGTCCCCAGTCCACCTGGTCATGCTGCTGCTCCAGTTTCAACTGTTCTGCCTGCGGCTATGGAACCCTGACGTGTTCACTGGATGTGCTACCTTGTATTGGACCTGCTGTTTTGGACTCTCTCTATACCGCACCTGCTGTCTCTAACTCTGAAGGATCAGCTATGAAAAGCCAACTCACATTTACTCCGGAAGTGTTGACCTGTTTCAATCTTGACAACCACAGCTTATTATTATCTGACCCTGCTGGTAATCTATGAAAATTTGAACATCTTGGGCATGTTCTGTTATAATCTCCACCCGGCACAGCCAGAAGAGGAATGACCACCCCTCAGAGCCTGGTTCTTCTCTAGGTTTCTTCCTAGGTTCTGGCCTTTCTAGGGAGTTTTCCACTGTGCTTCTACATCTGCTTTGCTTGCTGTTTGGTGTTTTAGGCTGGGTTTCTGTACAGCACTTTCTGACATCGGCTGACATAAAAAGGGCTTAATAAATACATTTGATTGAGTCTCTTGACCTTCTGTTTAGTCCCCACGCTAACTCACCTTTAATCAATCATGTGGATGTGGAAAGAGAGAGGGCAAGAGAGAGACACATATTCCTCAGACACATACCTAATTATAATTGTTTGGGTTTATATAGAGCTTTATGTAACGCAGGTCAACTAACGTTGAATACATATAGTTACTAGTGAGATACCAGAAACCAATCATATTATACTAAATTGCTATTGATACAGTTGAAGTCGGAAGTTTACATACACTTAGGTTAGAGTCATTAAAACTTGATTTTCAATCACTCCACAAATGTACTTTTTAACAAAATCTAGTTTTGGCAAGTCGGTTAGGACATCTACTTTGTGCATGACACAAGTCATTTTTCCAACAATTGTTTACAGACAGATTATTTCACTTATAATTCACTGTATCACAATTCCAGTGGGCCAGAAGTTTACACACACTAAGTTGACTGTGCCTTTAAACAGCTTGGAAAATGCCAGAAAATGATGTCATGGCATTAGAAGCTTCAGATAGGCTAATTGATATCATTTGAGTCATTTGGAGGTGTCCCTGTGGATGTATTGCAAGGCCTACGTTCAAACTCAGTTCCTCTTTGCTTGACATCATGGGAAAAGCCAAGTCCTCAGAAAAAAAATTGTAGACCTGCACAAGTCTGGTTCATCCCTGGGAGCAATTTTCAAATGCCTGAAGGTACCACGTTCATTTGTACAGACAATAGTACGCAAAAGTATAAACACCATGGGACCACGCAACCGTCATACTGCTCAGGAAGGAGACGCGTTCTGTCTCCTAGAGATGAACGTACATTGGTGCGAAAAGTGCAAATCATTCCCAGAACAACAGCAAAGGACCTTGTGAAGAAGCCGGAGGAAACAGGTACAAAAGTATCTATATCCACAGTAAAACGAGTCCTATATCGACATTACCTGAAAGGCCGCTCAGCAAGGAAGAAGCCACTGCTCCAAAACCGCCATAAAAAAGGCAGACTACAGTTTGCAACTGCACATTGGGACAAAGATCGTACTTTTTGGAGAAATGTCCTCTGGTCTGATGAAACAGAAATAGAACTGTTTGGCCATAATGACCATCGTTATGTTTGGAGGAAAAAGGGGGATGCTTGCAAGTGTCACCGATGTGAAACAGCTAGCTAGTTAGCGGTGGTGCAATCGGTCAATCGGTGATGTCACTCGCTTTGAGACCTTGAAGTAGTGGTTCCCCTTGCTCTGCAAGGGCCGTGGCTTTTGTGGCGCGATGGGTAACGATGCTTTGTGAGTGACTGTGGTTGATGTGTGCAGAGGATCCCTGTTTCGAGCCCAGGTTGGGGCGAGGAGAGGGACGGAAGCTATACTGTTACACAAGCCGAAGAACACAATCCCAACCTTGAAGCACGGGGGTGGCAGCATCATGTTGTGGGGGTGCTTTGCTGCAGGAGGGACTGGTGCACTTCATAAAATAGATGGCCTCATGAGGAAGGAAAAGTATGTGGATATATTAAAGCAACATCTCAAGACACCAGTCAGGAAGTTAAAACTTGGTTGCAAATGGGTCTTCCAAATGACCCCAAGCATACTTTCAAAGTTGAGGCAAAATGGCTTAAGGACTACAAAGTCAAGGTATTGGAGTGGCCATCACAAAGCCCTGACCTCAATCCTATAGAACATTTGTGGGCAGAACTGAAAAAGTGTGTGCGAGCAAGGAGGCCTACAAACCTGACTCAGTTACACCAGCTCTGTCAGGAGGAATGGGCCAAAATTCACCCAACTTATTGTGGGAAGCTTGTGGAAAGCTACCCGAAACGTTTGACTCAAGTGAAACAATTTAAAGGCAATGCTACCAAATACTAATTGTGTGTATGTAAACTTCTGACCCACTGGGAATGTGGAGAAGAAATAAAAGGTGAAATAAATAATTCTCTCTACTATTATTCTGACATTTCATATTCTTAAAGTAAAGTGGTGATCCTAACTGACCTAAAACAGGGAATTTTTTACGAGGATTAAATGTCAGGAATTGTGAAAAACTGAGTTTAAATGTATTTGGCTAAGGTGTATGTAAACTTCCAACTTCAACTGTATGTTTAAGTTGACAGCAATTACAAATCAACTGTCAGAAGCTGGATGACGAGCAGTTTATTTTGAGCCAATCAAAACCTAATATTCTCTTAGTCCCTCTCCTAACCTCACGTTATACACCAGATAGTGCCAACATGCCAAAAAAGGAGCTAGAACGGAACGTGAAGAGCTACTGCTATTCCATGGAAGAAAACGTATGTTTCAAATGGTTGAGAAGTTGTATAAAACTGAACTAAACAGAGAGAACTGGAAATTAACACTCACTTATCGGTACACACGTGCTGTGAAGGGATTGGGGGAAAGATTGACGCCAGGATTTGGTGACTTTTCATAAGGAAAACAATCTGCCAGCGATTAGGCTAGCTAAATTATTGCTAGCATTGTGTGCGTGTTCATACTGAAACAAGCATACGCACAAGCCGTTTACATTTAGGCTAGCTCAGTTATTGAGCAATTTAAATAGCAAACGTTAGTGATCATGCTAATCATGCATGGCAAACTATTTTAGTTTTCATACTTTTATAAAATGTCATTAACTAGTATCATAATCCATTTTGGTACACTGTTATGTTTTAGATTACTTTATAAGAAATGACATGTAGGTGTAAGCACTAGTACTTTTAATTTCCCCAGGCTAGTTATTGTTCTGCCCACGTGAGCCTGGTGCTGTATTTAAGGTGTAAAGTATTTTGACAAAGTTGTATTTTCTTATTCCTGTAAGAGATTAAAGCTAAGCACTATATTAATGGTTATATGAGAAGGTATTCATGGTATATATATTGTGTGATCCTGTTTGTAAAACCGGTCAGGTTTTTTGAGTATGGATTCAGTTTCACCAAGGATGGCGAGCCGCCCGAACCCAGAACATCAATAAGAAGATTTGCATGCAAAGATGTATTTTCCTTGGAGAACACTGAATTTGCACTGCCATACAACGGTCTGGTAGGATTTTTCTTGCAAACATCATTGCATCATACATTGCAGTAGGATTGTTATAAGCACATGCTACACTTAAACACCTTACAGTGTTTATTGATAGGCACAGTCACTGACATTTGATTCTATGTCATAGTGGTTTATAAGTCAGTATTTGTGAATTAGGTTGTGTTTTTCTGTGGATTCATGTTTTTGTATTGCTATTGAACTGAACATTGAAGTCTGAGAGACCCTCAGATTAAGATAGAGTTGGCTGAACCCTAGTAAACGATAGGGGGGATATATGGCCGATATCTGTCAATTGTACTATTGACGTAGTTCATTCATATTGAGCTCATTGTACAAATTTCACATATCAATATTTACTCAAGGTGATTCATTTTTTTGTAAGTGTTTTTATCTACAAAATACAAGCAGGCATTCTGTTCCTAAATGATTCAGTTGTGTGGTTTTCATTTCTCCCTACTGCTCCAGTAGCAAACCTAACTGCTCCAGTAGAGTTTACGCTTAAACATACAGTAGCCCATAGTGTTAAGCAAGTGTTATATTTACATTGTGTAGAGGAAATATAGAGGCATACACAACAACAGAGGGAGGCTTGTGTACATACACTAACTGTTACTCATGAATGCATGCACAGAAGACTCTAGACTGTGTGTGTGTGTGGAGAGGTGTGAGAGGGACACAGGTGTACTGTATCTGGTGAGGTGGTATGTATGTGAGGAGTGAAGGAGAGGTAAATCTTTAACCTCTTCCACACACACACACACACACACACACACACACACACACACACACACACACACACAGACAGACACACACATACAGACACACAGACACACCCACACACATATCGACAGACAGACAGACAGACAGTTAGCAGAATGACTGGTCTTGTTTTTTTACAGTCTAGCCCTGTGTAAAAATGAAAGAAACTGTCCTCTCGTTACTGGCAAAATAAATATATTACAGCCACGCATGATCAGACTGTAGAGGGAGAAAGGGAGGGGGAGCGCAACACACTCATCCATTTTTCATAGCTCTTCACCGCAGCTGAACCTGGCAGACCGGAGCGAGGGAGAGAAGGGGAAAGAGGGAGAGAAGATAAGAGAGGGGGAGCAGGAGCCGAGGGCATGGAGAGAGGAAGGTAGGAAAGAAGGATAGAGGAGAAGAGAGAATTCCTTTACTACCACCCCTCAGCACAATACTCCCCATCTTTGTCCCAGGTCCTGTTTTGTTTTCTTATTCATCATTTCTATTCATTTCAATTGATCGTTAGATGTGACTCTGCCTTCTGCAGTGAGTCATCCTTCTCATTACAAAGACCTAGATTGAAAATGCCTTTGGTTGCTTGATTGATTGACAGACCTATGTACTGTACCATGTAATAATATCTGATTAACTACAATAAGACTCATAATACAGTTTTTTACAATCGCTAGGACCCATTTCTCAATACTTAAGTCACTTTTTCAAAACTCTTCACACAGTCCTCCTAACCAACTTTCAGCTTGGCACAGCAGTTAATTTCAAATCCAAAATACACTAAAACTACCAAAACACTTCATACATGTCTCAAATCAACTCATTCTTCCATAACACTAGCAAAGGTTGTCACCCAACAAGCACACTTTGTCACTCATAAAACAATGACCTAAAAAAACACTAACAACAGGTAGCATTACACAATGTTTTATTTTGTAAAATGTCTTTACAAAACAAGAATGACACTTCTCTACTGTTTATAATTCACTGCAATATATGTTACAGGAATGAATCAGACATGATGCAATATGCTTCAATATGTTTTATGTCAATTTTTGGCATTGAGTGATTCCAAAATACAAGAATTTGTATATACACCATCTACAGATACCGATACAGTAGCAATGCTAGTCAACCCTGTCTTCTACATTTGGCCACAGGTTCTCATTCACATCACATCTTATGTCATCTTGGACAATACACCTAGAAAAAAATCTTTTGGCATGCCTGGTTCATCCCTGGCAATCTTCTGTAGATATGTCCAGGCATCCAGCATTCATTGCGTACAGGGGGGACATTTTATCATTTGATCCTCTATGGGGTTGAGGAGTGGAGAGTAAGTTGGGAGAAAAAGTGACAACATCCTGGGATGGGCTGCAAACCACTCTGTGACTGCACAGGAGTGGTGAAATGCCACATTGGCCCATACAATTACAAACACTGTCCGATTTTGCCTCACTGCAACCCTTTCCTCACCTGGCACAACCCAGGACATCCACTGTGGCTCTTTTCCCAATAACATTCCTTCCTCGCCGCTGTGTTTTGGCCAAGTTGAAACCAGCCTCATCTACAAAGATGAATATGTGGGGTGTTTGCCTGGCTTCAATCTCGATGACTCTCTAAAATAAATCCACAAGGAAACATAAGAGTTAGGCTATTACGGTAGTTTACATTATACCTAAAAACATATCATTGTGTGCCTCTGTCCTATTTGGTTTTGTTCAAAACCAGTTCTGTATTTTATAGTCATCTTACCTGGACATATTGGTTCCTGAGTTGCTTGACTCGTTCAGAGTTCCTCTCAAAGGGGACAGTGTACAACTAATTCATCCTGACTTGATGTTGTTTCAGGACTCTAGAAATAGTTGTTATGGTTACATTGTGAAAATTTCCAAATGTAATGTCTGCCAAACTCTGTCCCGAATCTCTGAGTTTTATGCCATTGTTTGTGATGACCATATCAACAATTGGAGATTCCTGCACAGCAGTGAAAATCCTACCTCTCCCGCCTGTGGGAGGTAATCGTTGGGTCCTAAGCAGAAATGCAAAAACAATTAGGCTTCGCTCAATTTACTTGTGTAATGTGCAGTTCAGTCAGATGCCCTTGCAGAATGCACATCTTACCTGTTGTTTTGCCGGACATTTCTCTCAATAGATGCCATTGTTGAGTGTTGCAGATTTGGCTGCACTCTCAGACCAGCCTCTCTCATTGATAGACCATGATTTATTTAATGATAAGTTATCATAGCCCTAATCTCATCTGAGACTACAGCTCTTGATCTTTCTCTCAGTCTTCTTTCACCACGCATACAGTTGAAGTCAGAAGTTTCCATACACTTAGGTTGGAGTCATTAAAACTTGATTTTCAACCATTTCACAAATTTCTTGTTAACAAACTATAGTTTTGGCAAGTCGGTTAGGACATCTACTTTGTGCATGACACAAGTCCTTTTTTCCAACAATTGTTTACAGACAAATTATTTCACTTATAATTCACTGTATCACAATTCCAGTGCGTCAGAAGTTTACATACACTAAGTTGACTGTGCCTTTAAACAGCTTGGAAAATTCCAGAAAATAATGTCATGGCTTTAGAAGCTTCTAATAGCCTAATTGACATCATTTGAGTCAATTGGAGGTGTACCTGTGGATGTATTTCAAGGTCTACCTTCAAACTCATTGCCTCTTTGCTTGACATCATGTTAAAATAAAATAAAAATCAGCCAAGACCTCAGAAAAAAAATTGTCTGGTTCATCCCTGGGAGCAATTTCCAAACGCCTGAAGGTACCATGTTCATTTGTACAAACAATAGTACGCAATTATAAACACCATGGGACCACGCAGTCATCATACCGCTCAGGAAGGAGACGCGTTCTGTCTCCTAGAGATGAACCTACTTTGGTGCGAAAAGTGCAAATCAATCCCAGAACAACAGCAAAGGACCTTGTGAAGATGCTGGAGGAAACATGTACAAAAGTATCTATATCCACAGTAAAACGAGTCCTATATCGACATTACCTGAAAGTCCGCTCAGCAAGGAAGTAGCCACTGCTACTGGTGCACTTCACAAAATAGATAGCATCATGAGGAAGGACAATTATGTGAATATATTGAAGCAATATCTCTAGACGTCAGTCAGGAAGTTAAAGCTTGGTCGCAAATGGTCTTCCAAATGGACAATGACCCCGAGCATACTTCCAAAGTTGTGGCAAAATGGCTTAAGGACAACAAAGTCAAGGTATTGGAGTGACCATCACAAAGCCCTGACCTCGATCCTATAGAAAATGTGTGGGCAGAACTGAAAAATCATGTGCGAGCAAGGAGGCCCTCAAACCTGACTCAGTTACACCAGCTCTGTCAGGAGGAATGGGCCAAAATTCACCCAACGTATTGTGGGAAGCTTGTGGAAGGCTACCCAAAATGTTTGACCCAAGTTAAACAATTTAAAGCCAATGCAACCAAATACGAATTGAGTGTATGTAAACTTCTGACCCACTGAGAATGTGATGAAAGAAATAAAACCTGAAATAAATCATTCTCTCTACTATTATTCTGACATTTCACATTCTTAAAATAAAGTGGTGATCCTCACTGACCTATTTTTACTCGGATTAAATGTCAGGAATTGTGAAAAACTGAGTTTAAATGTATTTGGCTAAGGTGTATGTAAACTTCCGACATCAACTGTATGTACTCCTCTCCCAGCCACTCGTCTTCCTCTGTCAGCCACTTCTCTGTCTTTGGCTGGGTCCATGTTTACAATGCAGTACAGCATTATTCCTAAAATGTCCCCTTCTGTATAGATGGTAATGAAATTGAAAGACTAACACCTGGGTAGGTGTTCAGCTACAATGGGAATCAGCTGTGGTTGGTCTAATTGTTTTGATAGCATTTCATTTTTTAGATTTGGAATATAATTCAATATGGTATTACTGTAGAAATGACGCAAATTGCTGTCTTATTCCAATGTTGTGTTATGTTAGGTTTTGAACTTAAGTCTAACAGTTTTGAAAAGAGTATGTGAACATTTGCAAATTGGCCTGTAGGTACATAGAGTTTTGATGGTGGTGGTGTCTGAGTGAGAAAACAATTAATGAAATTGAAAAGATGTAGTCGTTGAATGCATTTTCTGCCAAAGCAATGAAAAATGATCCACAGTTTAACCCACATAGACTGCTGTTGTGCTCACTGTGTGAAGAGTTTTGAAAAAGTGACCTAAGTATTGAAAAATGGGTCCTAGCGATTGTAAAAAAAAACAGAAGTATGGCTTTGCATGGATCTGACTGTCAGACATACAACACATCACTGTCACTAACACCTTGGCAACTACCCTGAGGGCGGGGGTCAGGGGTCAAGGTGGTAGGTAGAAGCTAATCACTGGCTGAAAGATCAGGTCCAGGGGCCAATCAGAACAAGTGAGGTGATCTGCTGTCCAATTAATTACAGTGTAACTTCTGTCCTCCACCAATCTTTACGCAACAATAATCTCATTATACAGAGTTTGCACAGGAAGCTCACCTTATCAACAAAACACCCAGAAGACAAGATACAATCTTTAATTGCATTGTGATATCATCCAACTCTTGAATAATATAATTAATTATTTAGTTTCTTTGGCCTAATAAAATGTTTTGGCACCTACCATTTCTGGCCTCTAACACTGTGTGTGTCTGTGTGTGTGTGTGTGTGTGTGTGTGTGTGTGTGTGTGTCTGTGTCTGTGTCTGTGTCTGCATGTACGTGTGAGGACCTTGCCTAAGGATGGATGTGTGTAGGAGAGGAATTATAGATAACCTTTCAGATGTTAATTGTCTCCCTGCTGGCGGCCTCCACATCTTCCCCAGTAAATGCTAATACAACATTTGTGCTACAATGTTGGTCTTAACCTGTGCACGGCCACAAAGGACACACAAGGAGAAGGGGTGGGATAGAGAGAGAGTACCTATGTCTATGCAATCATGTGTGTGCATACCGGTGGAGGCTCCTCAGAGGAGGAAGGGGAGGACCATCCTCCTCAGAGAATTTCATAAAAATGAAAATAGTGAAACAATAAAAAAGTTGTACTTTTTAGATTAAACTATACTAAATATATTCACGTCACCAAATAATGCATCGTTTTGCAATGAAGGTCTACAGGAGTCTCAACAGCCCTCTGTAGGGTAGTACCATGGTGTAGCTGGAGGACAGCTAGCTTCTGTCCTCCTCTGGATACCTTGCCTTCAATACAAAACCTAGGATGCTCATGGTTCTCACCCCCTTCCATAGACTTACACAGGAATTATGGCAACTTCCGGAGGATGTCCTCCAACCTATCAGAGAGCTTTCAGCATGAACTGACATGTCCAGCCAATCAAAGGATCAGAGAATTAATCTAGCACTGAAAGCATAAGCTACAGCTAAGTAGTGCCGCAGTGCATAACATGTGGTGAGTAGTTGACTCAAAGAGAGAGAAAGACAATAGTTGAACAGTTTTGAACAAATCAATTTCTTCCAAAATTAAGCAGAAGCCAGAGAGAAAAGAGAGAGAGAGAGAGAGAGAAAGAAAGAAAGCTAGCAGAATTTGGTTTACTTTCACTTTCACTTAGCTAGCAAATGCAGCTAGCTAATTTAGCTGACTCAAACACCCGGCTCAAGCAGAGAGGGATGCTATGTTAGCTAGCTGGCTATGGCTATCCAACACTGGCACTCTTCCAAGTCAAGATTTTATTAATTTATTGCCACCGGGGACCGCCGGCGTAACTGCTAAACTGCTTTCTTACTGTACACTGTACTGCATGATTTTAGCGGGTTAACTAACGCGTTAGTTCTATTAGCTATGTTGACTTTGACGTTACTGTAGCTAATTATAAAAAAAAAAAATTGCCTTTACCTCCCTTATCTCACCTCATTTGCTCACATTGTATATAGACTTATTCTTCTACTGTATTATTGACTGTATGTTTGTTTTTCCTCCATGTGTAACTCTGTGTTGTTGTATGTGTCGAACTGCTTTGCTTTATCTTGGCCAGGTCGCAATTGTAAATGAGAACGTGTTCTCAACTTGCCTACCTGGTTAAATAAAGGTGAAATGAAAATAAATAATATGGTGACAATGATGTAGGCTGTGTGTAGCAGTTATGATATGAAGGTTTGGCTTGGAAAGGTTTTTCGCCTGGTCACAGACAGCTGATGTGTTGTGCACTGAAGTCCACAAGTGAAGGGGAAAGGTGAGAGGAGGAGACTGCGTAGATGTGAGAAAGAATACAATGATCTGTTTGAATGTGGCTATGAAAGTGAACTGTTTGTGTGTGATCAGAGATGTATTTATTCTGTCGATTCTGTTGAAAAACATTTCTTAACTTCCCTAGGGTAGGGGGCAGCATTTTCACGTTTGGATGAAAAACATACCTAAATTCAACTGCCAGTTACTCTTCGCCAGGAGATAAGATATGCATAGTATTAGTAGATTTGGATAGAAAACACTTTGAAGTTTCTAAAACTGTTTGAATCATGTCTGTGAGAATAACAGAACTTATTTAGCAGGCTAAACCCCGAGGACAAACCATTCAGATCTTTTTTTGTTTGAGGTCACCGTCTTTTCAATTATTTTCATTGGGACACCAGATTTCTAAGCAACTTGCTTGCAGTTCCTACGGCTTCCACTGGATGTCAACAGTCGTGAGAAATAGGTTGAGGTTATTCCTTTGTGTAATGAAGAAATACGGCCATCTTGAAGTCGAGGCACTCCTGGTGTCCTAGACATGCGTTTCAATCAAACAGAAGACACATATCACCCCGTCTTCAATTTTATCGATTATTAACGTTAAAAAATACCTAAAGTTGTATTACATAAGTAGTCTGACATTTTTTTGGCAGTTTAAAGGTAACCTTTGATATATTTCGTTTTCGTCATGTTTCAGCAAGTTGGAACCAGTGTTTTTCTGGATCAAACGCGCCAAATAAATGGACATTTTGGACATATATCGACGGAATTAATCGAACAAAAGGACCATTTGTGATGTTTATGGGACATATTGGAGTGCTAACAACAGAAGCTCGTCAAAGGTAAGGCATGGATTATATTTTTATTTCTGCGTTTTGTGTCGCGCCGGGAGGGTTGAAATGTTTTCTCTCTTTTGTTTACTATGGTGCCATGCTCAGATAATAGCATCGTATGCTTTCGCTGAAAAGCCTATTTGAATTCTGGCATGTTGGCTGGATTCACAATCAGTGTAGCTTTAATTTGATATCTTTCATGTGTGATTTAATGAAAGTTTGATTTTATAGTAATTTTCATAGTCATTCATTTTAATGTGGCGCTATGCATTTTCTCAGGCTTTTTGCCAAGTGATACAGTAGCGTCTTGCCTAAACTCAGATTTTTGGATATAAATATGAACTTTACCAAACATAAAATACATGTATTGTGTAACATGAAGTCCTATGCGTGTCATCTAATGAAGATTATCAAAGGTTAGTGATGAATTTTATCTCTATTTCTGCTTTTTGTTAATGCTCTCTTTAGCTGAAAACATGGTCGTCTTTTTCTGTGACTTGGCTCATACCTAACATAATCGTTTGGTGTGCTTTTGTCGTAAAACCTTTTTGAAATCGGACACTTTGGCTGGATTTACAACAAGTGTAGCTTTAAAATGGTGTAAAATACTTGTATGTTTGAGGAATTTAAATGATGGGATTTCTGTTGTTTTGAAAATGGCGCCCTGCAGTATCACTGGCTGTTGATGAGGTGGGACGCTAACGTCCCACCTACCCTAGAGAGGTTAAACGGAAGTAAATGGAATGAAACAGGGATAAACATACCTGAATTTGTCCAATAGAAACTCTCATTTGCATCTGTTGACTAATGATTACACCCTAGATAAACTATATGCAGGCAAGCGTGTGCAAGACGGTATTGCATGTGTCACTGTCTGTCACCTTGATTACAAAAAATTAACTCAACCTGTGTGCACCTACGTTGTAAACGTTCATTCATAGACTAGGTTGCAGCAACCTCATGATGGGTTTAGGGAAAATTTGAGTATCATGTAGGAGCCTAAACGTATCAATGTTACAATATGGAATATGAATGACAGTCATCGAATATGCTGTAATAAAAATAAGGCAATGTTCTTGAAAAAATAAATAAAACCTCCCTCATCTTAACCTGTTGGGGATGGGGGCGCTGTTTAGACTATTTATGCTAATGTGGCTAATTTTTTAAACGGCTTCCCACAAAATCCTTGATCGTACAATATGCATATTATTATTATTATTGGATAGAAAACAGTCTATAGTTTCTATAGGAGTTGAAATTTTGTCTCTAAGTGGAACAGAGCCCATTCTACAGCAATTTCCCTGACATGGAGTCAGATTTGAGAAATGTTGGCCACTTTTCTGAAGTCAGTTAAAAGGGCACTGTCGTTGCTATGACTATACGGACACTTCTTACGTCTTCCCCTGGATGCCTTTACGTGATGACGATTCCAACGGGCTCGATTGCTCGTTCACAGGCCCTACAAATGAAAAAAACCTTTAGCTAGCAAGTCTTTTCTTGCTGCGTAACGCGCGTGGAAGACACCGACCCTCTCCTGTTCCAAGCGTTAGTTTAGCCTGTTATATTTCTCCGGTCATCTTTTCACTCGTTATAGGAGTTACAAACATCATAAAGTAGTTAATTTAAAGCGTTTTATAGCAATTTATATCCGTTTAGTGCGATTTTGGGACATTTATTTTTGCAACGATGTGAAAAGTTGGGCACGCTTTTCAGTTCATCCCGAACGTAGTTGACATTTCCACATGGCAAGAGGACAGCTTTCCACCAAAAGACGATTTCTCCCAAGAAAGGATCCTTTGCCCAAGATACTGATGGAAGAACAGCTCAAGGTAGGACATTTTTATTATGATAAATCGTGTTTCTGTCGAAACATTTTAGTGGCTTAGGACGCCATGTTTTTTGACGTAGCTTCGCTTGGCGCAAACTGTATTGAAAAGTAAGGATAAATTAAAAAATGTAATAACGCAATTGTATTAAGAATTAAATTGTCTATCAATCCCTGTCCACCCTATATTTTTTTGTCACGTTTATGAGTATTTATGTATAAGAGTAGATCACTGTCTAAGTGGCGCAAGGACAAATTCTGACCAGCTGAGTTACATTTCACATTGTCTAACCATGATTTTGGTGGCTAAATATAAACATTTTCGATCAAACTGTATATGCATGTTGTAATGTGATGTTACAGGAGTGTCATCGGAAGAATTCTGAGAAGGTTAGTGAAAAAATTAATATCTTTTGGCGATGTTGACTTTTATCGCTCACTTTGGCTAGAATCAATGCTGGGCTGCTAATTGCTATGTGCTAAGCTAATATAACGATTTATTGTGTTTTCGCTGTAAGACACTTAGAAAATCTGAAATATTGTCTGTATTCACAGGATCTGTGTCTTTCGATTCGTGTATGCTGTGTATTTTTACGAAATGTTTGATGATTAGTAGTTAGGTAAACACGTTGCTCATTGTAATTATTCTAGTCCATTTGTGATGGTGGGTGCAATTGTAAACTATGCCATCTACCTGAAATATGCACTTTTTTCTAACAAAACCTATCCCATACCATAAATATGTTATCAGACTGTCATCTAATGAGTTTTTTTGTTGGTTAGGGGCTATAAATATCTTAGTTTAGCCGAATTGGTGATGGCTACTGGTGTTGGTGGACAAATAAAAGATGGTGGATTATGCTAATGTGTTTTTAGGTAATAGATGTACATCTTTACATATTGTGTCTTCCCTGTAAAACATTTTAAAAATCTGAAATGTTGACTGGATTCACAAGATCTGTGTCTTTCATTAGCTGTATTGGACTTTAATGTGTGAAAGTTAAATATTTTAAAAATATTTTTTTTTTGAATTTCGCGGCACTGGTTTTTCAGTGGGGGGGGGGGGGGGTGTGCCGCTAGCGCCACGCTGATCCTAGACAGGTTAACCGATCACCGACCGCAACTGGTGCATGCACCGCCTTGTTTGTGTGTGTGAGATAGTAATTTAATAAAAAACCCTACAACCCCATCCCTCTCTCCCTCTCTTCCCCATCCCTCTCTTCCTCTCTTCCCCATCCCTCTCTCCCTCTCTTCCTCTCTTCCCCATCCCTCTCTTCCTCTCTTCCCCATCCCTCTCTTCCTCTCTTCCCCATCCCTCTCTTCCTCTCTTCCCCATCCCTCTCTCCCTCTCTTCCCCCATCCCTCTCTCCCTCTCTTCCCCATCCCTCTCTCCCTCTCTTCCCCATCCCTCTCTTCCTCTCTTCCCCATCCCTCTCTCCCTCTCTTCCCCATCCCTCTCTCCCTCTCTTCCCCATCCCTCTCTCCCTCTCTTCCCCCATCCCTCTCTCCCTCTCTTCCCCCATCCCTCTCTCCCTCTCTTCCCCATCCCTCTCTTCCCCATCCCTCTCTCCCTCTCTTCCCCCATCCCTCTCTTCCCCATCCATCTCTTCCCACATCCCTCTCTCCCTCTCTTCCCCATCCCTCTCTCCCTCTCTTCCCCCATCCCTCTCTCCCTCTCTTCCCCATCCCTCTCTCCTTCTCTTCCCCATCCCTCTCTCCCTCTCTTCCCCATCCCTCTCTCGCTCTCTTCCCCATCCCTCTCTCCCTCTCTTCCCCATCCCTCTCTCCCTCTTTTCCCCATCCCTCTCTCCCTCTCTTCCCCATCCCTCTCTCCCTCTCTTCCCCCATCCCTCTCTCCCTCTCTTCCCCATCCCTCTCTCCCTCTCTTCCCCATCCCTCTCTCCCTCTCTTCCCCATCCCTCTCTCCCTCTCTTCCCCATCCCTCTCTCCCTCTCTTCCCCATCCCTCTCTCCCTCTCTTCCTCTCTTCCCCATCCCTCTCTCCCTCTCTCCCTCTCTTCCCCATCCCTCTCTCCCTCTCTTCCCCATCCCTCTCTCCCTCTCTTCCCCCATCCCTCTCTTCCCCCATCTCTCTCTCCCTCTCTTCCCCCATCCCTCTCTTCCCCATCCCCCTCTCCCTCTCTTCCCCATCCCTCTCTCCCTCTCTTCCCCATCCCTCTCTCCCTCCTCCCTCTCTCCCCCTCTTCCCCATCCATCTCTCCCTCTCTTCCCCCATCCCTCTCTTCCCCATCCCTCTCTTCCTCATTCCTCTCTTCATCTCTTCCCCATCCCTCACTTCCTCTCTTCCCCATCCCTCTCTTTCTCTCTCCCTTTCTTCCCATCCCTCTCCATATTGCAAGGCCTCTTATTCCGTATTAATGAGATGCATTAAAATGGGAAGGCCCTGATCCGCTCTCTTTTCTCTTCTGTCAGTGATTACACTGTAGACCTGTGCTGTGCTGTATGTTAGTGTCCAGGACATCATATCCCTAATAGAACAAACTACAGTACACAGGATGATTGGAGTACCCATCGGACATAAGCCACCAGCCAAGCCGCAGAATTGCTACACATGAGGAAGGTAGAAATTTGCTGGTCTGTAGACTGTCCCATTGTAGACTAACACAGTGTAAATGTCTACCTTTTTCCATCTTTCCTAATATCTCTCTCTCCATCCTCCCCCCCATCCTCAATCTAACCCTGTACTGCATGTAGGTCCTTGCACTGTCAGCTGTTTCCTCCCAATAGAGTCCCAAAATAGCTGTGCTCTGCTGATTGTCATGATAACCACCTGAATACAGCTAATCCACATGGAGAGGATGGAGTGTCCAATAAAGTGAAATGTACAGAGTGAGATTATGAGGGAGATTTAAAGAAAAACATATATTGAGAGAAAAAAAACTTATATTGAGAGAAAAAAAACTTATATTGAGAGAAAAAAACGTATATTGAGAGAAAAAAAACATATATTGAGAGAAAAAAAACATATATTGAGAGAAAAAAAACGTATATTGAGAGAAAAAAAAATTATATTGAGAGAAAAAAAAATTAGGAGAGAAAAAAAATCTAATATTGAGAGAAAAAAAAATTTAATTGAGAGAAAAAAAATGTATATTGATAGAAAAAAAACTTTGGAAGACAAGAGCATGTGTTGGCGGGGAGTTGGCAGCGACTTGGCAGTGACTTGGCAGCAACTTGGCAGCACTGAAAAACTGATGAGAGAGAAAAGGTGTTTAAAATAAAAGGAATAAGAAAGTGTGAGTGAGTTTGCGTTACTTCATGGAGGATTTCATAACACACGCTAAGGTCATGGCTGCAGGTGGCTTGTTACGTCAGGTTTTGTCACACTGTTTGTCACCTGCTGTCATGTTTCCAGGTGTTGTATCATTGACATGAAGCAGTATCATGGCAATCACAATGTGATGAACAGGGTTGGGGTGCGTACGCGTGTGCGCATGTGTGTGTGTGTGCGTGCTCGCATGTGTGTGCATCTGATAATACATAGTCCATTAGCCAAGTTTCCAAACTGGAAAATACCCGGCATCCGTCCAGCAGCTCATTACATTAGATATCTAAATGACCTAAATTTTACACAGCAATCAAACCTCAATGAAGGAATAGCACATGCATATGCCAAGGGCTGGGCCCTGTCCAAAACAAACTCTGCAGGCGGTCGGCACCCGTAGAGAACGTTAGGGGAACGTTAGAAAAGCATGGCTAAGGCCCTTGACGGTGTGAGAAGCACATCAGATAAAGTCCAAGTGTTCATCACAGAGTGCTGATGCTGAGTCATAAAGCCTTCAAGGTATATAAAAATTTCCATTTAAATGAAAAAGACTGAAGGAGAGGGGGTGGGTGACAGAGGGAGGGGAGGAGGGAGGAGAAGGGGAGGTAGGGTGGGTGTCAAGAGGAGGAACTAATCTAAGGATGTGTAGTGGAGTTCCAAGAAGAAATGGGGATCCTAGGAAGGAGTTCCAGGAAGAAAGTTGGATCCTAGGAAGGACTTCCAGGAAGAAAGGTGGACCCTAGGAAGGACTTCCAGGAAGGAGTTCCATGTGGAAAAGGGGTGAAGAGGGAAGAGGAGCAGAGAGGTTGGTAGGCGAATACACACACACACACACACACACACACACACACACACACACACACACACACACACACACACACACACACACACACACACACTCACAAAGCACTCTCTACCTCTCTAAAACACTGAAGCAAGCTGTGACAAGTCTGTGACTGCCCTTTGCTGTATGCCCCCTGTGGCGCTACATTGAGACATGTCCTGTCTTTCTCCCTGCTCTCCCCTGCTGCTTTGACATACTGCTCTCTTTAACAGCTGACTTGGAATCAGAGCTTCCCTGAACAGACACTACATCAGGAGATACTGCTCACTTTAACAGCTGACTGGGGAGTTTAACTCAACGCTAGATTAGGGGGTCTAAGGGGCTGAAAGGTATGCTGGTTTTGGTCCTAGACTGATTTCTACTTGTAAAATCAGGTGTGTGACCTCTTCAGCCCGAAACATCAGTAACATGACTCATACAGTAAGTCTAGGAACGCATTTCATTTGAAAGTGTTTCTCATCAAATAACCAAGGCTCATGTTTCTACTTAGAGAACGCACAACAGTGTTGATATGACTGAATACACAGCGGTCTAAGGCACTGCATCTCAGTGCTAGAGGCATCACTACAGACCCTGGTTAGATTCCAGGCTGCATCACAACTGGCTGTGATTGGGAGTCCCACAGGGCGGTGCACAATTGCCCCAGCATCGTCCGGGTTTGGCCAAAGTAGTCTGTCATTGTAAATAAGAATTTGTTCTTGATTTCCTAGTTAAATAAAGGTTAAATAAAACAAAATAAATAAAAGATATCATACACACAAACATAAGTAATTATTTTCTGGAGTTGATAACGTGAGACCAGTTCTCTACAAACACTTAAATTGGAGACTGGCAATAATCGGATCCATTACATTTTTGGGCATCTTGCCATGTAAACATCCTATCATACGAAGACACTCGTTGGCTTTCTTGGTGACGTAGTGTTGGCATGGTTCCCTGTGTCTGTTGTGGTGTGATGGTGGCCATGCGAGAAATTCATAAATGAAAGCCCAACGTGTGGATGGAAGCCATAGACTGACAGAGATCTGTGCTATCGTTATGGAAACGCTGTGATAGATTGCCGCAAATGTGCGAACATTCCGATCACAGAGGAAACAAATCTGAACAAGAGAGAAGGAAAATTATGTTGATGTTCAACGGCAATGGCATCATTCTCTTCCTCCTCCTCCTTGTCGTGACGTGACTCTCATTAATCTGATGACTGTTATTTATTCAATCCACTAACTACGTTTAATTAAAACCCGATTAAATGAATAATGTAATAATTAAGTGATTTGGAAGAAGTTCTTTATAGAGTTACCATCTCCCAAATTCATCTCTAAAGATATAGAAGTTATATATCGATAACAGTCACTTATTAATCATTACTTAATATGAGTCTCATTCTCAACGTCGCAGACTTCTTCAATCCGCAAGAACCCTAGCCTTTTCTGATTATTCAGTTCTCCACAAACTTGATTTCATTATTTATTTAATAACTAACTAAATAATATCACAGAATCCACATACACACTTACATGAGACAAAAGTCCCTAGTGAACTGACAAGATAGGACGGCAGAGATGGAGAAGGGGGTGGGGAAAATAGAGAGATAGGGAGAACCCGACATTTATCGTGGATACATTCTAGAACTGTTCTAGCATTAATCATATAACTTGCACACAAACTGCCGGCCATTTGGGTAAGAAATGCAATGGTTTTACGTGTAGAAGTCTTTGTTCTTCATCTCTCTGTTGAAACCAATCTATACTTCTATTGGGGAATGGCTCGATGGGTGTAAGGCTCTGATGGTCCACCAGAGGTCACTATGGCATTCTTAGTTGTCCTGGCTTGGAGTGGAGTGTTTCTTTAGAACAGACTGTCTGAGATGAGATTTTCATGCTTTCCACCTCGTGTCTTTAGTCAAAGTTCTTGGACCACTTTTACATGCCCAGCTGCAGACTAGAAATGTTTATCTGTCTGATAGAATTTGATGGGCTCATGTCTGATAAATTGGCTGTCTGTAATGGTGTGCCACAGGGCTATGTGCTTGGTCCCCTCTTATTCACTATTTATATAAATAATTTAAACAAATATGTGTCAAATGCGCAACTTCACTTTTATGCTGATGATACTGTTATTTATTGTTGTGCCTCGTCTCTCACTGTTCAACATACCTTGTGTCAATTGAAGCTTATCCTCAATACTGACAAAACTAAACTAGTGGTGTTTTCTAAAGCAAGAAATAGACCTCTGAACCTTTCACATATTACTACCTGTCAGGGCAATGAGATTGAAACTGTAACCTCATAAATATCTTGGAATTTTAATTGATAACGGCCTCTATTTTAAATTGCATATTCAACAACTTACAAAACAATTGAAGCTGAAGTTGGGATTTTTTTTTAGGAATAAGGCCTGTTTTTCTTTTGAAGCCAGAAGGAGGCTAGTATCAGCTATACTTATGCCTTTACTAGACTATGGGGATATTTTATATATGAATGCTTCCCCTCAGTGTTTGAGATTAATTGACACCTTTTACCATGGCGCAATGAGATTTATTTTCAACTCCAAAACCCTTATGCACCACTGCACTCTATATACCAGGGTTTATCTAGTCACTCGTAGGCTCAGTCACTGGTATACTTTTATTTACAAAGCCATTTTGAGTTTAATACCATTTTATTTGGGCATTTCTATTGTTCAGAAATGTGGTGGGTACTCTCTTCGTTCGCAGGACTTTATCCTGTTAACTGTTCCAAATGTCTGAACTGAATTTGGTAAAATGGCTTTTATGTACTCTGTGCCATCGGCTTGGAACGCCTTACAAAATACTTTTAAACTGGAAGAACTTGGCCCGATTGTTTAAAAATAATCATTGATGAAGGATTCTGAGACTGATTCCCTGACCTGTCAATGTTTTTAATTTACTGTCTTATGATTTTGTTATACTGAATTCTATGTTTTTTTAAAAGATTACTTGTAGTTGTTCATGTCGTCTGTCTGTATTTGTGTAATGACTTGGTGCTGCCTATCTTGGCCAGGACGCTCTTGAAAAAGATATTTCAAATCTCAATGAGCCCTTACTGGTTAAATAAAGGTTAAATAAATAAAAAATAAGGTCTAGTCTTTATCTTCTTCACCTCGTGTTGAGTTTCAGAATTTCCAACCATTTCAACATGTAGCCACAGCTGCATGCTTTCTTGTCTGGGAGTTTCAACCATTTGTAATGTTTAGCTCACACTTCACGTCTGCTGGTCTACGTGTCAATTCTTAGTGAGTCCTTTTAAGCACTCTGGTCAAAAAAGGCAGTTCCATCACACTGACACACTCTTCTGATCTCACTCGGGGTGTGGCTTAGTTCTAACATTAATGCAAGGGACATGAAACCTATGATCCTAAAATCACATTCCTGTCTTAAGAAAAATAGTTTAATCGTTCTTTAACATCATATTGGATGTAAACTTAAGTTACAGCATTTGGTTCATACAATTTTTAATAACATCACAAAATGAAAAGCAATATGACATGATTATTCTTTAGATCCCCAATGACCATTCTTAATATTCCTAACTTAGAAATAGTGTTCCAATTTTAACTTTTTTTATGTTATAGTTTTTCGGCAAATGTTTCCTGGAGGACAAAGGCATTCCTTCGGTTGGTACGGAAGAGCAGGAGAGGATCCTCTGCTGCAAAAGATTTACGATTGGTGTGAGGTGTCTTAAAACCGGCCTCTCCTGTGGGAGAGAGGGGGGCCTGGGTATCTGTCAGCCATTTGCAAAGCTGATCTGAGGCCTTGTATCCTCGACCTCCTCCTCCTTTTCGTCATCATCCTCATCACCCTCACCCTCAACCTTCTCCTCTTCATCTTCCTCCTCCTCCTCCTCATCATGTAGAGGCAATGTGGAGCCTATAGAATAGCCAATCAACTATCAACCAACTATCGACTAATCAGGATAGTGCACTGTAACCAAACCAACATTATGGTCAAAGGTATGTACATACAGCACTGCCTTTCTGTCTGTTTCTATAGAGATAATGCACTGTCTCTCTGTCTGGTTCTATAGAGATAATGGAAGGGTAGCTGGGTGGTGTGTTAGAGAGAAAATGACAGAGTTGAGAAAGTGAAATAGAAGAGGCAATAGAGAGGGAGAGAGAGTGATAAAGAGAGGGAGAGAGATAATGAGAGGAAGAAAGAGAGAGAGGGGGAGAAATAGAGAGAGGGAGAGCGAGAGATACAGAGAGAGCGAGAGAAAGAGAGACAGAGAGATGTAGAGAGAGAGAGAGATGAATAGAGAGAGAAAGAGGGAAACAGAGAGAGAGAGAGATGAAGAGAGAGAGAGAGATGAAGAGAGAAAGAGAGAGAGAGAGAGTTAAAGAGGGAGAAAGAGAGAGATGAAGAGAAAGAGAGAGGAAGAGAGAGAGAGAGACAGAGAGAGAGAGAGACAGAGAGAAAGAGAGTCAGAGAGAAAGGGAGAGATAGGCAGAGAGAGAGTTAAAGAGGGAGACAGAGAGAGAGAGAGAGAGAGAGAGACAGAGAGAACGAGCGGGAGAGAGAGATAGACAGAGAGAGAGCGTTAAAGAGGGAGAGAGAGACAGAGAGAGAGAAGAGACAGAGAGAGACAGAGAAAAAGAGAGGGAGAGAGAGAGAGAGAGAGAGAGAGAGAGATAGACAGAGAGATAGAGAGAGAGAGTTAAAGAGGGAGAGAGAGATAGAGAGAGAAAGAGAGAGAGAGCGAGTTAAAGAGAGAGAGAGAGAGAGAGAGAGAGAGAGAGATAGACAGAGAAAGAGAGTTAAAGAGGGAGAGAGAGACAGACAGACAGAGAGAGACAGAGAGACAGACAGACAGACAGACAGACAGAGAAAGAGAGAGGACAAGGACAACCAAAATGCAGTCAGCCTAATTACAGAAGATAAGAATCAGGGCTAAAAGCAACCTTGATGAATATGGCAGTGACACACACCAGTAAAGCCAGAACCCCCCGCTCTAATCAGCACTGACATGACAACAAGTAGAGGGTAATTATATTTGTTTAACCTGTACAAGTGTGTGGTTTGAAATAAAAATGTGTTTTTGTCATATCCCATTCCCCCTGAGAGACTCTCAGAGAGTGGGGGCACGGTCATGGATCAGTCATTATTGATGGTGACCCTGGAGCAATTAGGGTTAAGTGCCTTGCTCTAGGGCACAGCAACAGATGTTTCACCTAGTCAGCTAAGGGATTTGCACTAGCAAACTTTCGCTTACTGGCCCAACACTCTAACCACTAGGCTACCTGCCACCCAGATTTTCCTACACACACGAAAATGACTCATCTTACCACACATCTCTTTCCCTAGTCCACATATGGTGGTATGTACACATTACATTGTAATTAGTATAGTATAACACTCCATTTTGAGATGATTCACAGAAAACTCTCACTCCTTCCCTCAATCCCTTCCCTACCTCTCTGTCTACCTCCCTCTTTCTTCCCCTACTCCCTCTTTCTTCCCCTACTCCCTCTTTCTTCCCCTTATGGAGTAGGCATGTAGTTAGGCTTCTTGGAATGTTCTTAAGCTGATTAAGTGTTGTGTTTCGATGTGCGCCACGGCACGAGGAACCATAATGAGAACAATGCATGATGAAATACCATCTGCTAAGGCCTAGTAGCAAGGGAACGAGGGAGAGATTACAAAGAGGAGTGGTATGGGAGGATGAGTGGAAAGGGTTCCGATTGTTCATCTCTATGGGGAAACACAGAGACCCATCAAGGAGGGGGAGAGAGATACTCAATGTAGAGAGAGGTTAATTTTCACAGGTTGGTCAACTGCTGAAAGGGTGTGTGTTTGAACGTGCGTACGTGTGTGTGTGTGCGTCATTAGTCCTGATGGTGTGATAGTTAGCGACTATTATGTTGAAGCTGTTAGAGTAATGCCTGTGAT